>NW_022261982.1:94602-369720 GCF_002021735.2 Oncorhynchus kisutch | reverse complement strand
TCTCTCTCTCTTACCTCTCTTTAACTCACTCTCTTTCTCTCACTCCATACCTTTTTTTTCAGTGAGAGATGACGAAGCAGGTATTTAGAGAAGGGGCCTTGTTCAAATGCACGTCCCAGACACACACCAGCATGAAAGAGACAACAACGCACACACACACACAGATAACTCTCTCAACACCAGAGTCAACACACCACACACCCACACTCTCTCTCTCTTTCACCGGAGTCAACACATACACACATACACACACCACAGTATGTTTGACCATGTTCCCTTTCTTTCGGCCATGCTCCATGTTGTCAGTATACAGGAAGCCATGTATCTCCTCAGTGTGAATATCATCACCTTTTCACTTTCATTAAGGATGAATTAAAGTGATAGATTGTGGTCAGTCACTTCCTGACCAGCTAATCAATCTTCATCTGAATCAGTGGTGTGACATGAGGAACCAGCATAGACACTTTCACATGGGTCCCAAATTCTGTGCATGTCTGTGAAGGGTAGTTCCAGTACAGACAAAGGGTCTATTTTATCTCTCTGAAGGTAAACAAGATGCAGACGTGCCCACTCAGCTTTTCCCTTGACTTTAAACCATGAGGACAGACAGACTGGCTTGATATTCTGTCTGATGAGGCCAGTGTTTTCCCTTTTCACTCAGTGTGCATTCACTGTGACCTAACCCAGACTAGACCCCGCAGGCACGATGCATCAGTGTTTGTTTAGGAGGGTGAGAAAGTGTGTGTGGGGGGTGGGGGGGTTCAAGGAAGTCCTTGACACCTCTTGAACTCCAACAGACACGCACACACACCACAACAACACACGTTAGTGCCCCTCCCCCCATCCCCCACACCACCGGCACAGACACACGTTCATGCACACACACACACACACACACTATGAGCCACTCGTCTTTGATCAAGTCAGCCACTTCCAGAGAGAGCGGAAACAACACACACCTTTTAAGAGCACATCGACTCGAGCCAACCAGGCCAGCGGTGTGAAAACACAGCCAGTTTGGTCAGCAAGCAGCACAGCGGTGACAGAGAGGTCTCACAGCCCGACTGCTGATGCTAGTGGTTAATGTGCTAATGTAAAGTCTGCTTACTGAAAGGGAAATTATGACAAACCAGCTCTGAGGCATCACATCGCATTGGTTGGTGAATTAGAGGAAGGCCCAAAATTAGAGGAACAATTAAGAAATGAAGTGAGTGTGTCTAGGTGGGGTGGGTAGGCTACCAGATGGGGGTGGGTAGGCTACCAGATCTCACAGTCTCACGTCCAAATTGGACGTTCTTCCATGTTTCTCAAATGTCAAATTTCAAAGTTGTTCCAAACGTCAAATTTTAAAGTGTTCGAGGTTAAATTTAGGCATTAACTCTGAATGGTGAAGGTAAGGGTTAAGTTCAGGCATTAACTCTGAATGGTGAAGGTAAGGGTTAAGTTCAGGCATTAACTCTGAATGGTGAAGGTAAGGGTTAAGTTCAGGCATTAACTCTGAATGGTGAAGGTAAGGGTTAAGTTTAGGCATTAACTCTGAATGGTGAAGGTAAGGGTTAAGTTCAGGCATTAACTCTGAATGGTGAAGGTAAGGGTTAAGTTCAGGCATTAACTCTGAATGGTGAAGGTAAGGGTTAAGTTTAGGCATTAACTCTGAATGGTGAAGGTAAGGGTTAAGTTCAGGCATTAACTCTGAATGGTGAAGGTAAGGGTTAAGTTTAGGCATTAACTCTGAATGGTGAAGGTAAGGGTTAAGTTCAGGCATTAACTCTGAATGGTTTAGGTAAAGGTTAAGTTCAGGCATTAACTCTGAATGGTGAAAGTAAGGGTTAAGTTCAGGCATTGACTCTGAATGGTGAAGGTAAGGGTTATGTTCAGGCATTAACTCTGAATGGTGAAGGTAAGGGTTAAGTTCAGGCATTGACTCTGAATGGTGAAGGTAAGGGTTAAGGTTTAGGATAGGATTCCCACTTCTTCCCCCAACGGCCTCAGACATGGATGGACGTTGAATACTGACTTGTATCGTGGGTGACCTGGCTGAGGGTAACCGGGGAGGTGTTCAAGACACTGAAAGAGACACCACATCAGCCTAAAACGGTTTGAGAAAGCCTGTAACATAAGAAGCACACAAACCTTTCCTTTATTTTGGACAGTGACCCTACTCTGCAGGGAGAGGAGTTACGGTGGTCTTCAATAGCTAGTAAAAGAACGCATGGGTCAGAACAGAACATGTGTTTAGACTTTCCTCCCTCCCACTGGGCTCTTTATGTGGATGTTACCTCATCACCAAGGTGTGGGTGGAAAGGGCTGTGGAGCACGTTGTTGTGTGTGTCTCCCTTGTGTCCCTCTGCTAGTCTTCCCATGAGTACACCTCTCTCACTAACTGAAAACCCACCTGGCTAGTGTAACTCAACACTCTCAGTCAGCGAAGCTCCATTTCCAGTTCCAATCACTCACTCTCTCAAGTCAAGATGACCCCGTCATCCTAGACCTCCGGCGGCCCCTCTGTAACCACGGAAACGCTGCCCTTGTGGCACTGTGTTGCGGAATCTTGAGGAATGCCTGGTCAGAAGAGTCTCACTGTGTCTGACAGGGTCCTCCTCTCCCAGCCACCTCTGGCCTTCGTCACACCAAACCACTGTACTGTTTTGCAAAATGCCACTGAGTTCTGTGTCTTGTGTCAACTGTTTTGTAACATTGGAACAAGACATGCTTTCAAGCATTCCAGATAAAACCATAATGCATAAACTGGCATGCTCTCTCTTAGAAGACTTCCTGATGTACATTTTGATTGAATACCCCGAGCCTTCTGGCTAGAGCCCCCGAGGCAGATGTGGGTGTGAGTTGTCGTGTCACCTCTCCAGCCCTTCTGTCCCTGGGCCAACTGGCAACAGGCTCTGGGACAGACGGACGCTCCCCAAGCCGTCTGTCCTCAGTTTGCTTGGGCAGGGTCAGGAAACCACAGGTTAACAACAAGGCCTCCCAGGACTACAGGCACAGGAACACAGTGAGGCTAGAAGAGAAGAAGAGAGAGAGATTGATAGAACAATTTGTCCCTAGCATGACATCATAGTTATTTTCAGGTTCTATGTCTCTAACTACTAACTATTACCAGGACTAGGATATTTGTGTCCGGGAAACTGGCCCTAAATGACTGCAAAAACATATCTAAAGATGAACCAGAGACGAACTAAAGAGTGAGAGCAAATTCTGATCTAACCTGTACCTGGGTTTCCTGTCTGGGCTCAGAGTTGACGTGGTGGGGGAAGTTGTGACACAATCCAGGCTGCTTTTCAGGGCTATGGAGAGAGACTGGTCATAAATCTGACATGACTGGTTTTGGGTTACAACCATCCAGCACAGGAAATTAAGTCATACTCAGGGGAGACCAGAAGTATGTATAGGGAGTACCCTAACCCCAGTACAGCCTAAGTTATCTCCATCGACAGCCTGTTACCTGGGGGGATAGTTAACAGGGGACATGATATGATGCTACTGGGTTGGAGATGAGGGTTGAATGACCCAATGGAGCTGAAGGTGATTCATCATGAGTTGATAGGTCTATACATATATAGGTCTATAATATACTACACAGAAGTTTGTTTTGATCGTCTTTTTTATAAAATGTTCTGGAGTTCAGCCTTACATGTCAGTTTGACCCTCTCCTGGTTGTTTTGGAGTTCAGCCTTACATGTCAGTTTTGACCCTCTCCTGGTTGTTCTGGAGTTCAGCCTTACATGTCAGTTTTGACCCTCTGCTGGTTGTTTTGGAGTTCAGCCTTACATGTCAGTTTTGACCCTCTCCTGGTTGTTTCTGGAGTTCAGCCTTACATGTCAGTTTTGACCCTCTCCTGGTTGTTTGGAGTTCAGCCTTACATGTCAGTTTTGGACCCTCTCCTGGTTGTTCTGGAGTTTCAGCTTACATGTCAGTTTGACCCTCTCCTGGTTGTTCTGGAGTTCAGCCTTACATGTCAGTTTTGACCCTCTCCTGGTTGTTTTGAGTTCAGCCTACATGTCAGTTTGACCCTCTCCTGGTTGTTCTGAGTTCAGCCTTACATGTCAGTTTGTGACCCTCTCCTGGTTGTTTTGGAGTTCAGCCTTACATGTCAGTTTTGACCCTCTCCTGGTTGTTCTGGAGTTCAGCCTTACATGTCAGTTTTGACCCTCTCCTGGTTGTTTTGAGTTCAGCCGTACATGTCAGTTTTGACCCTCTCCTGGTTGTTTTGGAGGTTCAGCCTTACATGTCAGTTTTGACCCTCTCCTGGTTGTTTGGAGTTCAGCCTTACATGCCAGTTTTGACCCTCTCCTGGTTGTTTTGGGTGTCAGCCTTACATGTCAGTTTGACCCTCTCCTGGTTGTTTTGGAGTTCAGCCTTACATGTCAGTTTTGACCCTCTCCTGGTTGTTTGGAGTTCAGCCTTACATGTCAGTTTTGACCCTCTCCTGGTTGTTTTGGAGTTCAGCCTTACATGTCAGTTTTGACCCTCTCCTGGTTGTTTTGGAGTTCAGCCTTACATGTCAGTTTTGACCCTCTCCTGGTTGTTCTGGATTCAGCCTTACATGCCAGTTTTGACCCTCTCCTGGTGTTTTTGGAGTTCAGCCTTACATTCAGTTTTGACCCTCTCCTGGTTGTTTTGGAGTTCAGCCTTACATGTCAGTTTTGACCCTCTCCTGGTTGTTTTGGGAGTTCCAGCCTTACATGTCAGTTTTGACCCTCTCCTGGTTGTTCTGGAGTTCAGCCTTACATGTCAGTTTTGACCCTCTCCTGTTGTTTTGGAGTTCAGCCTTACATGTCAGTTTTGACTCTCTCCTGGATGTTTTGGAGTTGATTCATGGGTGGAAAATATGTGATACTTCTGGCAGACACCTTTCTCTCCACATGTGAAAGGTTCAGTGATTCACCATCCGTATAAAAAACAAGGAAGTGTTTCGTTTTTGTGTGTTTCAGAACCGGGATTTGGTACCAGGTTTGTGCCAAGTGGACACTTACAGGAACCCGCCCAACCACGGATCTGACTTACCGTACTGAAGCCACCGTCCAGACCAGACCAGACCTGGACCGTGACTAATCTCAGTTAAACCAGAAGACATCCGTTTGAGGTTTTCCCAGGTTGACAGTCCACTGCCACAACCAGGAGTCATATCATCTGTCATCTCCCGCTGTCCTCTTTTTCTTCCTCTCATTGGGAAAACATTACTTTCCACAGCTGAGGGATTAATCGGTGTGACACAATATTTGGGGAGAAAGTTACCACCTCAACCACAGACAACCAAACATGACTCATGAAAAGAGGGGTTTATTTTCTGGTCGTTGAGAGTATAAAATCTGCTATAGCATTGATTTATTGGTAAAGGCAGGAGGTCAGACAAAAATATGCAAAGAAAAATGCAAGAACACCTCTTGCTCTGTTGCTTTCTCACACGCATGAACCAACACACATGCAAGCGAGCACACATACACAAATACACACATACTGAAGAGGAGAAGAGGGGAAAAAAAAAGCGTTGGAAGGCGGGCAAGAAAGAGAGAAGAGTGGGATGGGGAGGAGCAACAGGAGGAGGGATGGGATGGGGAGGAGCAACAGGAGGAGGGATGGGATGGGGAGGAGCAACAGGAGGAGGATGGGATGGGGAGGAGCAACAGGAGGAGGGATGGGATGGGGAGGAGCAACAGGAGGAGGGATGGATGGGGAGGAGCAACAGGAGAGGATGGGATGGGAGGAGCACAGGAGAGGATGGGATGGGGAGGAGCAACAGGAGGAGGGATGGGATGGGGAGGAGCAACAGGAGGGGATGGGATGGGGAGGGCAACAGGAGGAGGTGGGATGGGAGGGAAGCAAGCAGGAGGAGGGGGATGGAGGGAGGAGCAACAGGAGGAGGGATGGATTGATGGAGGGAGGAAGGGAGGCTGATGTTTCACAATGTACTGATAGAAACTGTATACAATAATTCAACAGAATGAGCCAATATCAAAACAGTTCTCCATCAATAATGTTTGGATAATTGCTCTTACGCAATCAATATAAATGTAGCTAATAGCACTAAAACGGTTTCTGTTTAATGTGTAGATAAGATGAAAACTGTTGGGTTCCTCCCTAACAGTGAACCAGTCTGGGTGCATTAGGGTCAACTTTTTCCCTCTAAACAGTGATGGAACGTAGGGGTGAGCTGTCAGTAACCCCCTCATCCCCCATCGACCTACCAAAACATGTCATTCTTAAGTCCAAACAGAAATGAGACTGCAATCCTGCAGGCCTAGTTTTATCGTTATACTTTTATTCTGTTGTTGTTTTCGTTTAACGCTTGAATTGCCCTTGTTTGATAGCTAAGTCATTGTGGGTCACATTGACTGTTCTGTAAAGGACCAGTTTAGCATGATTCTCTGCTGCCAATGACTGGAACGAACTACAAAAATCTCTGAAACTGGAAACACTTATCTCCCTCACTAGCTTTAAGCACCAACTGTCAGAGCAGCTCACAGATTACTGCACCTGTACATAGCCCACCTATAATTTAGCCCAAACAACTACCTCTTTCCCAACTGTATTTAATTTTAATTTATTTATTTATTTTGCTCCTTTGCACCCCATTATTTTTTATTTCTACTTTGCACATTCTTCCATTGCAAAACTACCATTCCAGTATTTTACTTGCTATATTGTATTTACTTTGCCATCATGGCCTTTTTGCCTTTACCTCCCTTCTCACCTCATTTGCTCACATTGTATATAGACTTGTTTATACTGCATTATTGACTGTATGTTTGTTTTTACTCCATGTGTAACTCTGTGTCGTTTTATCTGTCGAACTGCTTTGCTTTATCTTGGCCAGGTCGCAATTGTAAATGAGAACTTGTTCTCAACTTGCCTACCTGGTTAAATAAAGGTAAAATAAATAAATAAATAAATAAATGATTAGCCTATCAACATTAGGCTGTCATTATCATTAGGCCTATAAATTGAAGTTTGTCTGAGGGTAGGCATTTTGTCTGAGGGTAGGCATTTTGGCTAACGTTAGCCATGTAGCTAAAGTTAGCCACAACAAATTGGAATGCGTAACATATTGTATGAATTGCAATTCGTAACATATGATATGAATTGTAATTCATAACATATCCTACAAAATGGATGATGGACAACCACAAATTAATAAATACCATACTAAATGTAACATATACTCATTTGAGTTTCACAGGTTTACTGTGTACTGTGTTATGTCGACGTCTGAGTCCAGGTTGCACAACCCAGCCCAGCCTCAGAATGTTAGTGCTGTACTCTGTTTGTGAGTTTTCATTCTTGGTCTGGGTCTGCGGTTTAGGATGGTTGGTAAGTGACGAGTCTGTGTTGCTCCCCTGGACCCAGACGCACATTGCCCCTCCCCAAACGGTGCCTTTGCGCTCACATATAAAAACGGTCTGCATCCCTCCAGTCTGTCTATCGCATCTGCTGCAGGAAAGGCGGTCAAAGTAGCCGCTGGGAGAAGCAGCACTGGGTAATATTTGGAAAGCAAGGGGAGAGAATACTATCCGCTCCTGACGGTCAACTTCACCGCACCTGGATCGTTCTTATTTTTACTTAGGACATAACTGGAAACATAAAAGTGTCTTGTTTTTTTATTTTTAACTTGACCAAAATGACTGGTAGCCCAGTGACAGGGCTGCTGGTTGCGCTGTGCGTAAGCAGCGCGGTCCATTGTATGCCAAAGAACCAAGGGAAAAACAAGAGACAAACTCAGGAACAAGTTTACCCCGAACTCGCAGACACAGTACCCCTTGCTCAAGGTATGTAGACTTGCTCTTAATGTGATATTTTGCCCCTTAGATAAAGCATTTGAATGCACCTTGAATCCACATCTTGTCATTAACAACTGTAGTTACAATTCCATTTATGAAGGACATCTAATATTATTTATTTTTTAAATCACTACTGTACATGTATTGAATATGGGTGTTTAGCTAACCTATCATGCGCCGAATTTGTTCAGGACTCATGGCTCTTTTGTGTGTGTCTCCCTCATCTTGCAGGCTGCGATGAGAACGGACATTCTTACAGACTAAACGATCAATGGGAGAAGGCTTACCGCGGGAGTACACTGCTTTGTACCTGCAACGGAGCCGCAGGGATCAAATGTAAAACAAAACCCCAAGGTGAGCTGGAGCACCAGACTTGAATGTATAATGAAGTAGGCAATTTGTTTCGTTTTTTTGCACAACATCCGTGCGCTCTTAGAGCGCGTTCCCTTTTTGGCACTTTTGCCATTGCGCACAGAAGTCGCTTCGTTTATCTCAAACGTTTAGGCCACATGTTGAAAGTCTTCTCTGATGCATTCTGCAGGGGAGGAGACCTGCTATGACAAATACAACGACCAGACGTACCCTGTGGGTGCGACCTACGAGAGGGCGAAGGACGGCATGATGTGGGACTGCACCTGCATCGGTTCCGCCCGCGGCAAAATCAGCTGCACAATCGGAAGTGAGTTGCCCTTCCCGGCAACCCATATAGTATTATTTGTGTACTTATGTAGTACGTTGGTGTTTATGAATAATGATGTTTGGTATTTTCGTTTCCAGACCGCTGCCACGAGGGAGGCAGATCCTACAAAATCGGGGACACTTGGAGAAGGCCCCACGAGACCGGAGACTACATGCTGGATTGTGTCTGTCTGGGAAACGGCAAGGGAGAGTGGACCTGCAAACCCGTGTGTGAGTGTCTGTCTGTCTGAGGACCTGTAAACCCTGTATGTGTCTGTCTGTCTGAGGACCTGCAAACGTGTGTGAGTGTCTGTCTGTCTGAGGACCTGTAAACCCTGTATGTGTCTGTCTGTCTGAGGACCTGTAAACTCTTGTGTGAGGGTCTGTCTGTCTGAGGACCTGTAAACCCTTGTGTGAGTGCCTGTCTGTCTGAGGACCTGCAAACCGGTGTGTGAGTGTCTGTCTGTCTGAGGACCTGCAAACCGGTGTGTGAGTGTCTGTCTGTCTGAGGACCTGCAAACCGGTGTGTGAGTGTCTGTCTGTCTGAGGACCTGCAAACCTTTGTGTGAGGGTCTGTCTGTCTGAGGACCTGCAAACCCTTGTGTGAGTGTCTGTCTGTCTGAGGACCTGCAAACCGGTGTGTGAGTGTCTGTCTGTCTGAGGACCTGCAAACCGGTGTGTGAGTGTCTGTCTGTCTGAGGACCTGCAAACCGGTGTGTGAGGGTCTGTCTGTCTGAGTCCTTTGAGTAGGAGAGACTAGATGTCATCTGAAAGGAATGAATGTGTGGTCTGTGGGTTGTTGGGGTAAACGTTTTTCTTAATATGGGGATGTCCTTAAACCAATCAAACTGCAGTTCAAAGTCCTTCTTCTAGTCATTTATTGGAAATAGTGCTAGATGTCATTGTAAATATTTGAAGGCCATAACAGTCATCTCTGTCCCAAACGTTGCCCCATAACTGTTGATTTAGCTCAGTTGAGTGTTTTCATGGAAAGTTAGGTGAGGTGACTCATATGGAGGTAGGCCCTAATGGTGAAGATGATTTGGTGATAATGTAGGCATGGTTTTGGAATTAGAAATATATCTTCTATAATCAGAAATATGTCATGTGTATCTGAGACTTTTATTATGGCATTGCCATTTAGATTTTTTGTTGGGACTCTTATTCTGGAAGAGATGGAGATGTGCACTCTGTCGAAATAAATCTACTTCTGAAAATACCTTTCCAAGATTCACCTGCGTGTGAGGAGGTTTCACAGGAGAGATGTGGGACAGAGAAGGGAAGTGATGGAGATGTAACCTGTTGTTCCACTAGAAAATAACTTGATTGTAACTCCATCATCAAACCCACAGGCCCTTTGGAGAAGGTGATGGATAATTAAGTTCAAATAATTAGGTTACAATAATAACAACATTTTTGGAACTTGTTTTTGTGCAGCGGAGCGTTGCTATGACAACACAGGTGGAGCATCCTACGTGGTGGGGCAGACCTGGGAGAAGCCGTACCAAGGCTGGATGATGATCGACTGCACCTGTCTGGGGGAGGGCAACGGACGCATCACCTGTACCTCTAGGAGTAAGTACACACATGCAAGCACATACATACACACTCATGTAAACGCAAACACACTTAAACACACACTCATCATTCCTTTCCTTATTTCTTTAGACCGTTGTAATGACCAGGACACCAAGACCTCCTACCGCATCGGAGACACATGGACCAAGACAGATGCTAACAGGCACCAACTCCAGTGTCTGTGTACAGGAAATGGCAGAGGAGAGTGGAAGTGTGAGAGACACTCTGCCACTACTGGTGAGTCAGCCCTCTTGTGTTTTACACACACACTTTGTAAAATATTACAAGATTACCGCTGCGTTCTAAGGCACTGCATCTCAGTGCAAGAGGCGTCACTACAGTCCCTGGTTCGAATCCAGATGGTATCACATCCGGACGTGATTGAGAGTCCCATAGGGCGGAGCACAATTGGCCCAGCGTCGTCCGGGTTTGGCCGGGGTAGTCCGTCATTGTAAATAAGAATAAGAACTGACTTGCCTAGTTAAATAAAGGGTAAAAAACATATATATATTTAAATGCATACATAATTAAATGAACAGGTTATACACTGACAAACAGGTTATAAATTAATATATAGGTAACAGAGGAGGCTGGTGGGAGGAGGACGGCTCATAATAATGGCCGGGATGGAGTGAATGGAATAGTATCAAACCCATTCCATAAATTCTGTTCCAGCAACTACAATGAACCCGTCCTCCCCAATTAAGTTACCACCTTGGTAAATACATGTCTCTTTGTCTTCCTGGTGCGCAGGTACAGGTGTTAGTACAGGAACAGGTGTAGGAACAGGTACAGGAAGTACTCATGTGACCATCCAGACGGAGCTCCACCAGCCCTCCACCCTCCCCGAACCCCCCCAGGAGGGGGCTTGCCGCACGGACTCGGGCGCCACCTTCCACGTGGGCATGCGCTGGATCAGGACCCAGGGCAGCAAGCAGATGCTGTGTACCTGCCAGGGTACTGGTGCCGTCAGCTGTGAGGAGAAGGGTGAGTCTTAACTCAGACTAAAAGTAAAAGGTTGTGTCTCAAAAAAGTATATTTCCATAGTCAAGGCCTGTCTTACCTCTTGTCTCACCTCATCTAATCTGGTCTAAACCTGTCTCACCTAACCTGGTCTAAACCTGTCTCACCTCATCTAAACCTGTCTCACCTCATCTAGCCTGGTCTAAACCTGTCTCACCTCATCTAGCCTGGTCTAAACCTGTCTCACCTCATCTAGCCTGGTCTAAACCTTTCTCACCTCATCTAGCCTGGTCTAAACCTTTCTCACCTCATCTAGCTTGGTCTAAACCTGTTTCACCTGGTCTAAACCTGTCTCACCTCATCTAACCTGGTCTAAAACTGTCTCACCTCATCTAACCTGGTCTAAAACTGTCTCACCTCATCTAACCTGGTCTAAAACTGTCTCACCTCATCTAACCTGGTCTAAACCTGTCTCACCTCACCTAACCTGGCCTAAACCTGTCTCACCTCACCTAACCTGGCCTAAACCTGTCTCACCTCACCTAACTTGGTCTAAACCTGTCTCACCTCACCTAACTTGGTCTAAACCTGCCTCACCTGATCTAACCTGGCCTAAACCTGTCTCTCCTCACCTAACCTGGCCTAAACCTGTCTCACCTCATCTAACCTGGTCTAAACCTGTCTCACCTCATCTAACTTGGTCTAAACCTGTCTCACCTCATCTAACTTGGTCTAAACCTGTCTCACCTCAGCTAACTTGGTCTAAACCTGCCTCACCTTCTCTCTCTCTACCCTCCAGAGGGCCAGAGCCAGGTGTACGGTGGGAACTCAGAAGGCCAGGCCTGTGTGTTCCCCTTTGTGTTCATGGATAAGACCTACTACTCCTGTACCTCAGAGGGACGTACTGATGGACAGCTGTGGTGCAGCACCACCTCTGACTACCATAGAGACCAGCAGTACTCCTTCTGTACCGAGAAGAACTGTGAGTCTGGGAGTCTGGGAGGGAGGGAGGGAGGTAGATGGATGGGTGGGTGGGTGGATAGATATATACTGTAGCTAGCAAGATAGATAGCAGCATATCTAACTGTTGAAAGTTTGATCTGCTCTGTAGCCCTGGTGTCGACCCGAGGGGGTAACTCCAATGGTGCACTGTGCCAGTTCCCCTTCCTCTACAACGGGCGTAACTACACTGACTGTACCGCCGATGGTCGCCGCGACGGCATGAGGTGGTGCGGTACCACAACCAACTATGAAGGAGAGCAGCGCTACGGATTCTGCCCGATGGCTGGTGAGTGTGTGTGATTTGTCAATTCACATATCTCTTCCTGTCTCAGGCCCTCACACCAAACAATAAACAATCACAGGAGCAGTCAGGCACATTGACTAGCCCATCTTTACTGGCATGCAAACAAGACTATTGTTAGGTAAGATCGCTCTTTTGAAAGGTCATTCAGGCTCTGTATGGTGGGCGTGGGAAGCTCTGGTGGGCTACTGTCTTCAACATTCACTGAATTCCTCTATTTGACAGAGGTCTTATCAAGATAAATGTACTAGGCTTGTCTTCATCCGTCTGATGTTGCCCTTACAGATGGTAAGAATGACTGTTTAACTGAAAGGGTTACTTACGGTCTACAGAGCCGTCAGAGGTTCATTGGGCAGTTAATGAGTTGGTCTTTAAAAGCTATTAAGTGAGGGGGGACGGCCATGAAGAGGGCTGAGTAATGCCTCTATAAGAGCCTGTTAGAATGATTATGAATGACTCTTGGCTCCACTGGGCAGAGGATAGGACCCACACCCTGGCATGGGTCCAGAGTCTGTCTGGAAACTAAATCTGTCTCAGTTCCAAAAGAGATTATCCATGCCACCTACATACACACACACAGCCCCTCACTGACCCCTCTCTTCCTCCGTCCAGCCCACGAGGAGGCCTGCACCACCAACGACGGGGTCATGTACCGTGTGGGAGACCAGTGGGACAAACGCCACGATGTCCTGGGTCACATGATGCAGTGTACCTGCTTGGGCAACAACCGCGGAGAGTGGAGCTGCATCGCCTACTCCCAACTCAAAGGTCCTACCGCCTTACTAGCACCTGTTCTCTTATGTGTTGTTAGACAGCAGTCATAGGAGTTGTACTGTCATTACCTGGTTCTAGATCGAGTAGCCTTGACAACTGGAATGTAGAATTAACTGAAAGGATCAACCAGCATTTAAACCCCTTGTCTCCTCACCTTCCTACCCCAGACCAGTACATTATTAAAACCCCTTGTCTCCTTTGTACCCCAGACCAGTACATTATTAAAACCCCTTGTCTCCTTCGTACCCCAGACCAGTACATCATTAAAACTCCTTGTCTCCTTCCTACCCCAGACCAGTGCATCATTAAAACCCCTTGTCTCCTTCCTCCTCCAGACCAGTACATCATTAAAACCCCTTGTCTCCTTCGTACCCCAGACCAGTACATCATTAAAACCCCTTGTCTCCTTCCTCCTCCAGACCAGTACATCATTAAAACCCCTTGTCTCCTTCGTACCCCAGACCAGTACATCATTAAAACCCCTTGTCTCCTTCCTCCTCCAGACCAGTACATCATTAAAACCCCTTGTCTCCTTCGTACCCCAGACCAGTACATCATTAAAACTCCTTGTCTCCTTCCTACCCCAGACCAGTACATCATTAAAACTCCTTGTCTCCTTCCTCCTCCAGACCAGTGCATTGTGGATGGGCTGACCTATGAGGTGAGCCAGACCTTCACCAAGCTCCATGACCAGGGCTACATGATGAATTGCACCTGCTATGGACAGGGACGCGGGCGCTGGAAGTGCGACGCCATCGGTGAGTTTCTCTCTGGTTTCTCTTCAGAGCTTAAATAAATCCTTATCACACCTCTGGCCCTTTCTATCCAAGAGGAGGCTGACATTCTAAAGAGATTTTTGGCAGCAGGAATTTGAATCGCTTTCCTTCCCCTCCTCTCTCTGTCTCTCTCTGTCTCTCTCTCCCCTCCTCTCTCTCTGTCTCTCTCTGTCTCTCTTTCCCCTCCTCTCTCTGTCTCTCTCTGTCTCTCTCTCCCCTCCTCTCTCTCTGTCTCTCTCTCCCCTCCTCTCTCTGTCTCTCTCTCCCCTCCTCTCTCTGTCTCTTTCTCCCCTCCTCTCTCTCTGTCTCTCTCTCCCCTCCTCTCTCTCTCTCTCTCCCCTCCTCTCTCTCCATTTAATTTAAATGTAAGGACTTTATTGGCATGGGAAACATATGTTTACATTGCCAAAGCAAGTGAAATAGATAACAAACAAAAGTGAAATAAATAATACATGTACAGTAAGCATTACACAACAGTTACAAAGGAATAAAGACATTACGAATGTCATATTATGTGAAAATAGTTCAAGTACAAAAGGGAAAATAAATAAACATAAATATAGGTTGTATTTACAATGGTGTTTGTTCTTCACTGGTTGCCCTTTTCTTTTGGAAACAGGTCACAAATCTTGCTGCTGTGATGTCACACTGTGGTATTTCACCCAGTAGATATGGGAGTTTATCTCTCTCCTCTCTCTCTCCCTCCAGACCAGTGCCAGGAGCCTGAGAGCAGGGCGTTCTATCAGATTGGAGAGACCTGGGACAAAACCATCCACCAAGTCCTCTACCGCTGCTATTGCTACGGCAACGGTATTGGTGAGATGAGCTGCGAGCCACAGCAGACCTTCCCAGGTAAGGAGAGAAGTCTGATTGGCTAACAGAAGTGTGAAGTGAAGCATAAGTGGAACTGTCTGAGTGTGTCCTCTGGGCAGATAACCCAGGTCAGGGCTGTCTTCAGTGGGGTGTTGATCAAGGACATTACCCCTCCCTCGCCATCCATGCCCACCCCCTTCTCTTTACGCTTGGGACACCTGCTGGGAGTTAATCGTTGTTAGCTCTTCTTTTTAAGTCTCCCATTCACTCCCTCCTTTAAATACCCTCCATCCCCCCTCTATCAAAAGGCCCTTTCAAATTAAACGAGGGGGCGGTGTGTCACCCCTTCACCACCTCTGTAGGGAGGGGGGAGGGGACTGCTAAACGTTGATGTGGGGCAAATGGAGAGGGGTGCGTCCGTCCACCTTTCTCACCCCCCCCCCTCCCTCCGTGGGTCTTTGTAGTTTCGGAGGTCTTTGTTGGCTCTCCCCTACTGAGAGGCTGAGTATTGTTGTTCTACCCAGCTGGGCAGGGATGGCCGAGAGGTTGGGGGACTTAATTACCTGTGCACACTCCCTGTCTCTCTCTCAATCCACTGGGTGGTAACACGCTTTGGGTGAAACAGTCCCAACTCCACCTCCTAAGAGGCCCCTCACAGCACTGGCTCGTCCTGCACTGAGCCAGTGCTCTATAGGTGACGGTGTCAATCAGAAAAGCTCAGCTGAGCTGTGTTCAGAACACACCAACCAGGAGTTACCAACTGGCCACTTTGATGCAGTGTTCTGAAACACTTTGACCCCAGTCTAAATTCTGAATCCTGCACCCTGTTATCCTGCCCTAGTTTTCCCATGTGGCCTGTTACAGATCCAGAGGAATACATGTATGTTTTGATTGTTCAGAGTTATGTTTGGTGCAGGCCAGGGACCTTAAAAGTGCAGGTCAAATGACTCCCCGCTGTTGCTGCGAGTTGCTCACCTGTGACAGGGAGGTGTTTGTATGTATGGTGTGTGTGAGTGAATGTGAGTGAGTGGGGGTGGACATATTGCCCTGGTGCGATTTCAGACACTGAAGACACCTAGTGATTTACAGGCCCAGTGGGTGTCATAGTTGGTTGAGACCAGAGAGTGGAGCGACTTCTGGTTCGGACTAGTTTCCATCCAAGCCACTGTACTGACAAGTTAGTCTAGGACCTTTTTTGGTCACACCAGGTCAGTCTGGTGTGAACAGTGAAACAATTGACACTGAAAAGTGAATGTGACTTTTAACAATTGTGTGTTTATTTACAGAACCTTAATATAAAGTTGTTCAAGGAGAATACGTAGCATTTGTTCAGTACCATCTTGTCTGTGACACTTGGCTTGATAGTATACTACAGACTTCTAATAAAATATACTCTCTCTTCTTCCTCCTCCTCCTCATATCTCCACAGGTGGCCACCGCCCAGTCCAGGTGATAATCACAGAGGCAGGGAAGCAGCCTGACTCCCACCCCATCCAGTGGAACGCCCCAGCCTCCTCACACATCACCCAGTATATCCTCAAGTGGAGAGTGGTAAGTGGCTCTCTACTGCCCATCCTAGATACTGGTCATTGGTGGTAGTGCAGCCACACTATTTTATTTAACTAGGCAAGTCAGTTAAAAACAAAGTCTTATTAACAGTGACGGCCTACCCCTTCACAGCGCTCAGCCAATTGTGCACCGCCCTATGGGACTCCCGATCCCGGCCGGTTGTGATACAGCCCAGGATCAAACCTGAGTCTGTCATGACGCCTCTAGCACTGCGAGGTAGTGTCTTAGACCGCTGCACCACTCGATAGCCCTTGAAGCCCTATGCCACTAAAGGTGGACTGACTGTCTTATAGGAAGCAGTACCACAAGAGTTGAACATACTCTCTTGAAGTACTCTACCTGTTTTTAATTCTCCGATATCCAAAGTGGAAACAAGTTATTCCAGGTACTGTTTTTCACATGACGTTCTTTTAAAAAAATCCTGAATCACTTGAAGTGGATGTTCCTATTCCGTTCCTGAAAGTGTTGTTGGAAAGTAATGAGTAAACCAGTGCCCAAACAGGAGGTTGCAACATTTAGTTGTCTGTGTGTCAACTCTGAAGAAGAGGACAGGTTTGGAGCACAGAAAAACAAGGTTGTGGGGGGTTCTTGAACTCGCCTGAAACACACACACTCACATACACATATATCCAAATGATATCGGACGGTCACAAAGACCCTCAACATCCAGCTACAGTACAAATGCTGTGTGTTTCTCTCCTAAAGGAAAAATCCAGTTTCCTCTCGTCTCACACTCTCTCTGAAGGGGCCCTGATCTGCCAAGGTGTTACCCCTTATTTAATTCAAACATATTTCCTGCTAAGTGGTAGTGGTTTGTATGTTTTGGATGGGGGTCCTCTATTCCTTCTCTCTCTCTCTCTCTCTCTCTCTCGTTCTCTCTCTCTCTCGTTGTGAAGAATCTGTAGTTTTCCGATCGTCCGAAGCCAAGTTGAATGTCCCCAGAAGCAGGGAGGGGCAGAGAGACAGGGTGCCAGAGAGTCAATGCCAGTGACCACATTGGCAATAGGCTGGGCTTGGAGAGAGTGTTGGAATGAGTCTTAGTAGTGCAGACTGTAAATGTTGCCCACCGTTTTTCATTCCATATCATCTCATTCATTCATAGTCCTGACACTGTAGGTTAAATATATATATATTTGTACCCATTTGTATCTGAAGTAATGTGTGTGTGTGTGTATATATATATACAGTACGTCAGATAAAAATTGGTTCGTATCACCATGATGTATTCAGCACTTTGACCCTTGCTATCTTTGAAGTTCACTCCCTGACCTCTCCCTTCTGTTCTCTGCCCTTTGACCCCTGGTAGAAAAACACCCGTGCCCCCTGGAGAGAGGCCACCATCCCAGGTAACCTGAACTCGTACACCATCGCTGGGCTGCGGCCAGGTATTACCTATGAGGGTCAGCTGATCAGCATCCTGCGCTATGGACGCCGCGAGGTCACCCGCTTTGACTTTACCACCACCTACGGCTCCCGTAAGTCTCCCAACTGGGTGTGTTTTGAGTGTTGATTCCACTGTGTCCGTCTCTTTGGTTCCTCTATATAGCTACACTTTCACAAGCCTGTCTCTTTTTCTCTCCTACAAACCTTAATGAAGTCTTATTAATGTGTTATTCCCCCCTTGTCCAGTTGGGGTGACCTCTGAGGGTGAGACGACCCAGCCTCCTCCCGTGGTGGACACGTCTGAGTCGGTGACAGAGATCACGTCCAGTAGCTTCATCATCTCCTGGGTGTCAGCCTCCGACACCGTGTCAGGCTTCAGAGTGGAGTATGAGCTGAGTGAGGACGGAGCCAAACCTCAGGTCCTGGGTGAGTAGCTCCAACATTTACTGGACTTACTCCTGCAGCATAGACCATCCAGAAGAGTTTTCCAGTTTATTCCAGTCTTACTCCTGCAGCATAGACCATCCAGAAGAGTTTTCCAGTTTATTCCGGTCTTACTCCTGCAGCATAGACCATCCAGAAGAGTTTTCCAGTTTATTCCAGTCTTACTCCTGCAGCATAGACCATCCAGAAGAGTTTTCCAGTTTATTCCAGTCTTACTCCTGCAGTATAGACCATTATTTTATTGGTTAGTTGGTTGATTGGTTAATGTGTTAATTGGTTACTCGCCCGATTGGTTGATTGATGTTTTAATTGATTGATTGATTGTCTCTGTCCATCAGACCTGCCCCGTACCACCACCTCTGTGAGCATCAGTGACCTCCTGCCTGGCCGTAGATACAACGTCAACGTGTATGAGGTTTCCCCTCAGGGAGAACCCACCCTCATCCTCACCACCTCTCAGACCACAGGTATTATACCAGCTTTCACACACCCTTCATCACCGTTACTCTTCATCCCCTTTACCCTTCATAACCCTCACCCTTTATAACCCTCACCCTTCATCACCGTTACTCTTCATCCCCTTTACCCTTCATAACCCTCACCCTTTATCACCCTCACCCTTCATAACCCTCACCTTTCATCACCCTCACCCTTCATAACCCTCACCCTTCATCACCCTCACCTTTCATAACCCTCACCTTTCATCACCCTCACCTTTCATAATCCTCACCCTTCATCACCCTCACCCTTCATCACCCTTCATCACCCTCACCCTTCATCACCCTCACCCTTCATAACCCTCACCCTTCATCACCCTCACCCTTCATAACCTTCACCCTTCATAACCCTCACCCTTCATAACCCTCACCCTTCATCACCCTCACCCTTCATCACCCTCACCCTTCATAACCCTCACCCTTCATCACCCTCACCCTTCATAACCCTCACCCTTCATAACCCTCACCTTTCATAACCCTCACCCTTCATCACCCTCACCCTTCATAACCCTCACCCTTCATAACCCTCACCCTTAATAACCCTCACCCTTCATAACCCTCACCCTTCATCACCCTCACCCTTCATCACCGTCACCCTTCATAACCCTCACCCTTCATAACCCTCACCCTTCATAACCCTCACCCTTCATAACCCTCACCCTTCATCACCCTCACCCTTCATCACCCTCACCCTTCATAACCCTCACCCTTCATCACCCTCACCCCACATAACCCTCACCCTTCATAACCCTCACCCTTCATCACCCTCACCCTTCATCACCCTCACCCTTCATAACCCTCACCCTTCATAACCCTCACCCTTCATCACCCTCACCCTTCATAACCCTCACCCTTCATAACCCTCACCCTTCATAACCCTCACCCTTCATAACCCTCACCCTTCATAACCCTCACCCTTCATAACCCTCACCCTTCATAACCCTCACCCTTCACTCTCTGACAGGAATACATTGACCTCTTCCTCTAATCTAATGATGTTGTATTTCTACTGCACATTCTTCCACTGCAAATCTACCATTCCAGTGTTTTACTTGCTATATTGTATTTACTCTGCCACCATGGCCTTTTTTTTGCCTTTACCTCCCTTATCTCACCTCATTTGCGCACATCGTATATAGACTTATGTTTCTACTGTATTATTGACTGTATGTTTGTTTTACTCCATGTGTAACTCTGTGTTGTTGTATGTGTTGAACTGCTTTGCTTTATCTTGGCCAGGTCGCAATTGTAAATGAGAACTTGTTCTCAACTGGCCTACCTGGTTAAATAAAGGTGAAATAAAAGAGAAATAAATAAAAATCCAGTGCTCCTTATCCCCCCTCAGCTCCTGATGCCCCTGCTGAACATCAGATCAACCAGGTGGGAGAAACCTCTATCTCCATCAGCTGGTCCAAGCCCCAGGCCCCCATCACAGGCTACCGTTTGGTCTTCACCCCGTCAGTAGAGGGCAGCAGCACCGAGCTCATCCTCCCAGACACTGAGACCTCCGTGACCCTGGTTGACCTTCGACCTGGCCTGCTCTACAACATCAGCATTTACGCTGTGGAAGAGAACCAGGAGAGCGAGCCCATCTTCGTCCAGGTCAACACGGCCGGAGAGCCAGCACCAGGTAGAGAACTGGACAGCATACAGAACAACAGAACCAAACATGACCCTAACCCTACACACACTCTAACCATAACACAACCTCAGACTTGACCTACTTGACTTCAGCCCATGGCTACTATAAGGAGCATAGGCCATTGACCAATGTCCTCCAGTTGAATTGTCTTGCAGTCATTTCTACCTCAGACTTGGTTTGAACTGACTTAGAGTTGATTTTGGCATGCACTTTATCACCCTTCCAACATTAGAATCAATCATTTCCTATACAGCTACATTCCTATTCAAAGGGTTCTCCTATGGGGACAGCCGAAGAACCCTTTTAGGTTCTAGATCGCATCTTTTCTTCTGAGAGTGTTGGCCCAGGCAGTAAAATTATAGTTTGAAGCCATGGAGCCATTTCATTGTACCTTCTAGGGGAGTGCTTCTGTCTCTCTCTCTCAAGAGGAACATTTGAAGTTGTGCTGTCCCCCGGGTGGAGTCAGTCCCTGCTGTGAGTGACAGTTGGTAGAGTGTGAGCTTGGAGGAGCCTAGGGCTCTGCGCTAGCCATGTAGGGCCAGATGGAACCTGGGGTAGGGTTGACAGCAGAATTTCTCCATTTTCAATTTCCTGTCTGGCATTGTCTTTTCAACTTCCTCTCAGCTGGTAAAGTAGAAGTATGTTTCACATTACAATCCAACACTGACCTTAGATCAGCATATAGTTTCAACTTCATCTGACTCCTTCTTTCTTGCACCGCAACACAAGGCAATAGGCCATCAACACACAAGATGACCTCAGTCAACTCACTGACCACTTCCTACTCCCTGTCCACAGAGGAAGTCCGCTCCCCGACCGACCTTCAGTTCTACGAGGTGTCTGACTCGAAAATCATCATCACCTGGACCGGCCCTCCCAGCGAGGTGTCGGGTTACCGCGTGACCTTCGCCCCCGTTACCCCCGGTGACACGCCCCAGAGGCCCCTGCAGCTGCCCATGATGGCCAACGCGTACGCAGAGATCACCCACCTGCAGCCCGGAACCCTGTACCGCTTCAACATCTACGCCATCAACGGAGGAGTGGAGAGCGAGCCGCTGACGGGAGAGAGAGCCACCAGTGAGTACATGGTCAGACACTAACAGCGTGTTGAGGGGATCCGTTTGAGTAAGTCGAGGTGCATCGCGCTCTAAGTTGTTACTCTATGTGAGAAGGGTTGGTAGATCAGTGATGCTGAGCAGTCCGACTGCAGTGTCGTCCATTTCAAACCTGTGGTTGTACCCATGTTGTGACCCTACGTGTGTTACCCCTGTCAGAGCCCGACGCCCCCACCAACCTGCGTTTCACTGACATCGGCGAGGACAGTGTGATAGTGATCTGGGAGGCTCCCAGGGCTAGCATCAGCGGCTACCGTCTGTTCCTGAGCGTGGAGGGCTCCAGCCCAACCCAGAAGAGAATCCCCGGCGGTCAGACCCAGTTCCCTCTGCGAGGCCTCCGCCCCGACACAGACTACACCGTCAAACTGCACTCTGAGCAGGACAACGTGTTGAGTGAGGAAGTCAATGGCATCTTCACCACCTGTGAGTACTGTAGTCTTCTGTTGAGTACTGTAGTCTTCTGTTGAGTACTGTAGTCTTCTGTTGAGTACTGTAGTCTTCTGTTGAGGACTGTAGTCTTCTGTTGAGGACTGTAGTCTTCTGTTGAGGACTGTAGTCTTCTGTTGAGGACTGTAGTCTTCTGTTGAGGACTGTAGTCTTCTGTTCTGCTGAGCTTGTGGCAAGGTGTTTAAATGGTATTGATCCATTCAACTCCAGATTTGAGTTTATTTGAACCCCCCCTCTGTCTCTCTCCACCCCCCCTCTGTCTCTCTCCACCCCCCCTCTGTCTCTCTCCACCCCCCCTCTGTCTCTCTCCACCCCCCCTCTGTCTCTCTCCACCCCCCCTCTGTCTCTCTCCACCCCCCTCTGTCTCTCTCCACCCCCCCTCTGTCTCTCTCCACCCCCCCTCTGTCTCTCTCCACCCCCCTCTGTCTCTCTCCACCCCCCTCTGTCTCTCTCCACCCCCCTCTGTCTCTCTCCACCCCCCCTCTGTCTCTCTCCACCCCCCTCTGTCTCTCTCCACCCCCCTCTGTCTCTCTCCCCCCCCCCTCTGTCTCTCTCCACCCCCCTCTGTCTCTCTCCACCCCCCTCTGTCTCTCTCCACCCCCCCTCTGTCTCTCTCCACCCCCCTCTGTCTCTCTCCACCCCCCTCTGTCTCTCTCCACCCCCCTCTGTCTCTCTCCACCCCACCCCCTCTGTCTCTCTCCACCCCCCCTCTGTCTCTCTCCACCCCCCCTCTTTCTCTCTCCACCCCCCTCTGTCTCTCTCCACCCCCCCTCTGTCTCTCTCCACCCCCCTCTGTCTCTCTCCACCCCCCTCTGTCTCTCTCCACCCCCCCTCTTTCTCTCTCCACCCCCCTCTGTCTCTCTCCACCCCCCTCTGTCTCTCTCCACCCCCCCTCTGTCTCTCTCCACCCACCCTCTCTCTCTCCACCTCCCCCATCTCTCTCTCTTTTTCTGTCTCTTTCTCTTTCTCTCTCTCCCTCTTTTGCTGTCTCTCACTCCCCCTCTCTCTCGCTCTCTCTCTCCTCCCCTCAGCCCCAAAGATGGGTAATGCCCCTCGCTTCACCACTGATGTGACCAACACCTCCATCATCATCTCCTGGACCCCTGTCAGCAGGTTCAGCTTCAGGCTGTCTGTGAGACCCAGTCAGGGAGGAGAGTCACCCAGGGATGTGACCTCTGACTCAGGAAGTATCTTTGTGTCAGGCCTGACCCCTGGGACTGAGTACACTTACAGTGTACAGCCCCTTATCAACGGACGTGACCGCGGCAACCCCATCACTAAAAACGTTGTCACTCGTAAGTAACCAAGAAAGAGAGAGAGAGACTCCGGTCAACGATTTATTTTATTGAGGTCAGAATGCCTTTTTTCCAAGGAAGACGTGTTGTTGCTGCAGGCATTTTGGGGTAAAAAACTAATCTATATAGATTTTGTACAGTTAGGGAGTAATGAGTTGTTTCAAGGTTTCTGCAGTCAGTTTACTTAAACCATGTAAGGTAGTCTGTCGTTTTTTTAAATGTGCCACAGGGTGTTCTTTTACCACGTATAGACTTAAGTGATGTTTCTTCCCCTCCAGAACTGTCTCCCCCCACTGACCTCAGTACGCAGTCCAACGCGGACACGGGTGAGCTGACTGTCCTGTGGGGCGGCGCCAAAACGCCAGGTAAATATTGACTCTCCTCCCTCCTACAGCCCACGCCACAGACACACTGCCCAAGGCCCAGGATCCAGGACAGGCTCACTGTGGCTCTGGATCACTCTGTCTGGACCTGGTCTTTCCACAGAACATTGTGCCAGCAGGAACAAGGCTTCTCTCTGTCGGTGTCTCTGTCTCTCTCTCTCTTTTGAATGGTTACAAGTACTTCCATGAAATCCTGGCAGATCTAAGTTGGTTAACTCCGCTGCTCACTTCCCTGTCTCCTCTGCCCTACTGTCCCCTCCCCCAACAGACCCTGGCCGTGACCCCACTCTCTGAGGTTGTCTCAGGGGGAGATGGGA
The DNA here is from genome assembly GCF_002021735.2 of Oncorhynchus kisutch. Taxonomy (NCBI): domain Eukaryota; kingdom Metazoa; phylum Chordata; class Actinopteri; order Salmoniformes; family Salmonidae; genus Oncorhynchus; species Oncorhynchus kisutch. The sequence continues at coordinate 345,953 of NW_022261982.1, read as the reverse complement.
TATGCAAAAAACACATTTCCAATTCACACATGCGTATAATTCGTACTTGTACAAATATGAAATACAAGCACCCACCAAATTATAATTGTATTATTGTTGTTATTATTGTTATTGGGATGATTATTGTTATTTGGATTGTTATTGTTATTATTATTATTATTATTATTACAGACATCACAGGCTACAGAGTGACATGCACCCCGACCAATGGGCAGCGAGGAAACTCCCTGGAGGAGTTAGTCCAGCCGGTCCAGAACCAGTTAATCCTGGAGAACCTGAGTCCAGGAGTGGAGTACAACGTCTCTGTCTACACTGTCAAAGACAACCTGGAGAGTGTCCCTGTGTCCACCACTGTCACCCAAGGTAGGACTCAGATCAGTGGACCTGAGCATGGGCTGAGGTTGAGCTGTGCTGTGTTGAAGGGTTAGACTGATTCTGGATCAGGTAGTGTCTGTTTGCTGTGGAGCTGGTGGTTCTGTTGCTCCGACAGATAGAAAGACACACAAAGATATAAACACACACACAGATTCAACACATAAACACAGACACAGATTAAACACAAACACACACACACAGACAGATTCAACAAAAACACACACACACACACAGACAGATTCAACACACACACACACACACACACAAACACACAGACACACACACACACACACACACACACAGGGATACAACACATAAACACACACACACACAGACGGATTCAACACAAACACACACACACACACACACACACACACACAGATTCAACACACAGATACACACATTCAATGGTTTTGTCTTCGCTATTGGTTGATTTTAAGGGGAGTGTTTGAATGTGTGTGTGTGTGTGTGTTCACTATGGTGTGTTGCACGTGTGTGTGTGTGTGTGTGTGTGCGTGTGAGTTTATTGGATAGCTTTCCTTCTCAATCTGTGGCCAGGAAAGGTTACTTCTGCCACCCCTTCTTATATTCACCGTTCCCAACTCCGATTTATTCCCACGTCACACTCCGGTACACGTTCCATAAAAGTGGTATACCTGGACAGGCCCAACTTCCCCTAAACCTCCCAGTCTGGCTTCTCTCTGAAGTATGGAATCTCCCTGCCAGCAAAACACACTGTCACTGCTGATCACGCTGAAAGCACTTTTCACTGAAGGATAATTCCTAAAATCACTGTTAATTTCAGTACAAATCCCCAGTTGTTCATTCTGAATTAGCATTGCAGTACATGTTTGTCTTTTGTCCGTTGTGATGCCTCAATTGCACACTGTCCGGCTAACATGGTCATTGGCTGAACTGTAATTATGTTCCATGGCTGTTTGTAAGATATGCATGGAGAAGGTAGAGCTCTTAATTTATTGAGGATATCATGTGAATATGCCGGTTGAAAAACCATTTCTCTGAAAACCCATGAGCATCCTTTCCTGTCATTGATCTAGTCTACGTAATTTATGGGTCTGATAATCTAACTCTTACCAGCATGGCTACTGTTGTTCTGCTACAGGGTGTTGTGCTGTCTGTCCCACTGTGTATGGCTATGCATCACCAGGAATGTTCATTCATCTGCTTTGATTCTGTCTGTCTGCTATGGTTTCTGTGTCTGTATGTCTTATTCTGCCTGCGCCTCGCTCTGCACTCAAACCTCTCAGACGTGCCCAAGCTAAACGACCTGGACTTTGTCGACGTCACCGACACCACTGTGGGCCTGCGCTGGACCGCCCTGGTAAACGTTACAGCCATCACCAGTTACCGGGTAACGGTTATGGCGTCGGGCGAGAGTTTGCCCATCATCATGGATACGGTGGACTCGTCGACGGGCCATTATACGGTGCGCGGGCTGGAGCCCGGTGTGGATTATGACATCAGTGTCACTACGATAACGGAGGAAGGGGAGAGCGAGCCGGCCACACGCAGAACGCAAACCCAGACTGGTGATTTGAACCTTCAACTTTACAAGGGGAGGTGGTCGTTAGACAGGGTGGGTGGGGGGGCTATGAGGGAAGCTAAATACTGAATATACTGCCTCACAAACCTTACATACTCACCTTACATACTCACCATGTTGTAGATATATTCTCTGATCGTAGCAGTAATGTCATTGTTGATTGCGTCCAGGTTTTTCTTTCATACCTGCCATGCTCTCTAGTGTGTCCTCTCTTGTCTGGTTGACTTGTCCCATCTGGACATGCCACAGAAGGCCTGGAGGTAACTGTGTGGAGCTCCCCTCTCCTTGGCATGCTCTTATATTACTTCTCATTGTAAATACCTGTTGGTTATGCTTTACTTTACAGTCAGCTATACATTACATGGTCAGATGGTAATAACCTGGTCATTACGTGGTCAGATGGTAATAACCTGGTCATTACGTGGTCAGATGGTAATAACCTGGTCATTACGTGGTCAGATGGTAATAACCTGGTCATTACGTGGTCAGATGGTAATAACCTGGTCATTGCATGTTAAAATTGTCATAAAATAATGAATCATTATCAAATACTTTAATTTTGGTCTTCTTGGGAATAGAAGCAATCAAGTTAAATTCGTTAAAGGTATCTATTGTTACCACATCATTTCCTAGTTAGTATCCTAATTTATCTCCCCTCTCCCACCCCAGCCGTCCCCGCCCCCACCAACCTGAACTTCGGAGGGGTGGGCCCCGATCACATGAGGGTCAGCTGGACCGTCCCCAACGTCCCCACGCCCAGTGACATCACACGCTTCGTCATCCGCTTCCACCCCAGCAGCAACGACGACGATGTCAAGGAGCTCAACGTGGGCGGAGCCACCAACACCTTCCTGCTGCAGAGTGAGTGACATCATCATGACCTATGACCTACCCCTGAACTAAATAGAACAGTATTATTACCATTGTATGTATTGTGTCATACACCTCACTGGTTCATGCAGTGTGTTGTGGCGTCGGACTAACTATGAGGTAACTAACAAGTGTTTTCCTGTCCATCTCTCCTCCAGACCTGCTGCCCAACACAGAGTACAGGGTGAGCGTGGTGTGTGTTTACGAGGAGAGAGAAAGCGCACCAGTCACTGGCACTCAGAGAACAAGTGAGTATGGACAGACACAGGACAGTTTGTCAGGCTAAATGTCTTCAAAAGAGATAAATGCACATGTATTTTTGCACAAATAGTAAATTATATGTATGCCTACAGGATGTAGTCAGTAATGTGTAAGCATACAGGATGTAGTCAGTAATGTGTAAGTATACAGGATGTAGTCAGTAATGTGTAAGAATACAGGATGTAGTAAGTGATATGTATGCCTACAGGATGTAGTCAGTAATGTGTAAGCATACAGGATGTAGTCAGTAATGTGTAAGCATACAGGATGTAGTCTGTAATGTGTAAGAATACAGGATGTAGTAAGTGATATGTATGCCTACAGGATGTAGTCAGTAATGTGTATGCATACAGGATGTAGTCAGTAATGTGTAAGCATACAGGATGTAGTCAGTAATGTGTAAGAATACAGGATGTAGTAAGTGATATGTATGCCTACAGGATGTAGTCAGTAATGTGTAAGCATACAGGATGTAGTAAGTGATATGTATGCCTACAGGATGTAGTCAGTGATGTGTATGCCTACAGGATGTAGTAAGTGATATGTATGCCTACAGGATGTAGTCAGTAATGTGTAAGAATACAGGATGTAGTAAGTGATATGTATGCCTACAGGATGTAGTAAGTGATATGTATGCCTACAGGATGTAGTCAGTGATGTGTAAGAATACAGGATGTAGTAAGTGATATGTATGCCTACAGGATGTAGTAAGTGATATGTATGCATACAGGATGTAGTCAGTGATATGTATGCATACAGGATGTAGTCAGTGATGTGTATGCCTACAGGATGTAGTCAGTGATGTGTATGCATACAGGATGTAGTCAGTGATGTGTATGCATACAGGATGTAGTAAGTGATATGTATGCCTACAGGATATAGTAAGTGATATGTATGCCTACAGGATGTAGTAAGTGATATGTATGCCTACAGGATGTAGTAAGTGATATGTATGCCTAAAGAATGTAGTAAGTGATATGTATGCCTACAGGATGTAGTCAGTAATGTGTAAGAATACAGGATGTAGTAAGTGATATGTATGCCTACAGGATGTAGTAAGTGATATGTATGCCTACAGGATGTAGTCAGTGATGTGTAAGAATACAGGATGTAGTAAGTGATATGTATGCCTACAGGATGTAGTAAGTGATATGTATGCATACAGGATGTAGTCAGTGATATGTATGCATACAGGATGTAGTCAGTGATGTGTATGCCTACAGGATGTAGTAAGTGATATGTATGCATACAGGATGTAATAAGTGATATGTATGCCTAAAGAATGTAGTAAGTGATATGTATGCACACAGGATGTGATGTGTATGCCTACAGGATATAGTAAGTGATATGTATGCCTAAAGAATGTAGTAAGTGATATGTATGCCTACAGGATGTAGTAAGTGATATGTATGCCTACAGGATGTAGTAAGTGATATGTATGCCTAAAGAATGTAGTAAGTGATATGTATGCATACAGGATGTGATATGTATGCCTACAGGATGTAGTAAGTGATATGTATGCCTACAGGATGTAGTAAGTGATATGTATGCCTACAGCGTGTGTATCATGTAGATCATGGCTGTGTCTCTCTTCTCCTCCGTAGCCCTGGACTCTCCCACTGGCCTGGACTTTGCTGACGTCCTGACCAACTCCTTCACCATCCACTGGCTGGCCCCCAGCGCCGTGATCACCGGCTACCGTATCCATTACCAGATGACCAGCGGAGGCAGGGCCAAGGACGAGAGACTGCCCCCGACCAGGAGCCACTTCACCCTGACTGGCCTGGCTCCCGAGACAGAGTACAGTGTTGAGGTCTACGCTGTCAGCGGGAACCAGGAGAGTCTGCCTCTCACTGGCACTCAGGCTACTAGTGAGTAGTATTGACTGGTTTCATTTTTTAATTAACCTTTATTTAACTAGGCAAGTCAGTTAAGAAAAAATCTTATTTACAATGACGGCCTACCCCGGCCAAAGCCTAACCCAGACGAGTCAGTTGTGCGCCGCCCTATCGGACTCCCAATCACAGCCGGTTGTGATACAGCCTCATGTCTCTGTCTTTATCTGTTATCGTTCTATGCTTTCAGTCTCTCGCTCTGTCTGTCTGTCGCTCGCTCTCTGTCTGTCTGTCGCTCGCTCTCTGTCTGTCTGTCTGTCTCTGTCTGTCTGTCACTCGCTCTCTGTCGGTCTGTCTGTCTCTGTCTGTCTGTCACTCGCTCTCTGTCTGTCTGTCTTTCTCACTCACTCTCTCTCTCTCTTACTCTCTCTCACTCTCTGTCTGTCTGTCGCTCGCTCTCTGTCTGTCTGTCGCTCGCTCTCTCTCTGTCTGTCTGTCGCTCGCTCTCTGTCTGTCTGTCGCTCGCTCTCTGTCTGTCTGTCGCTCGCTCTCTGTCTGTCTGTCGCTCGCTCTCTGTCTGTCTGTCACTCGCTCTCTGTCTGTCTGTCGCTCGCTCTCTGTCTGTCTGTCTTTCTCACTCACTCTCTCTCTCTCTTACTCTCTCTCACTCTCTGTCGGTCTGTCTGTCTCTGTCTGTCTGTCGCTCGCTCTCTGTCTGTCTGTCTTTCTCACTCACTCTCTCTCTCTCTCTTACTCTCTCTCACTCTCTGTCGGTCTGTCTGTCTCTGTCTGTCTCGCTCGCTCTCTGTCTGTCTCTCTTTCTCACTCACTCTCTCTCTCTCTTACTCTCTCTCACTCTCTGTCGGTCTGTCTGTCTTTCTCTCTCACTCTCTCTCTCTCTTACTCTCTCTCACTCTCTGTCGGTCTGTCTGTCTCTGTCTGTCTCGCTCGCTCTCTGTCTGTCTCTCTTTGTCTGTCTGTCTCTCTCTTTCTCTGTCTCTTTCTGTCTCGCTCTGTCTCTCTCTCTGTCTTGCTCTGTCTCTCTCTATGTCTCTCTCTCTGTCGGTCTGTCTGTCTCTCTGTCTGTCTGTCTCGTTCGCTCTCTGTCTGCCTTTCTGTCTAGCTCTCTCGCTCTCTGTCTTTCTCTCTTTGTCTGTCTGTCTCGCTCTGTCTCTCTCTCGCTCTCTCTCTCGCTCTCTGTCGGTCTGTCTGTCTCTGTCTGTCTGTCTCACTCGCTCTCTGTCTGCCTTTCTGTCTAGGTCTCTCGCTCTCTGTCTGTCTCTCTTTGTCTGTCTGTCTGTCTCGCTCGCTCTGTCTGTCTCTCTCCCTCCTCCTCTTCATCCTCCCTTCTCTTTGTTCTTCCTAATCTGTCTAGTCTTATTTCCTGATCTCCTCTGTCCACTAGTCTCTGACGCCCCCACCGACCTGGAAGTGACCTCAACCAGCCCCACCAGCATCACCATCCGCTGGGACGCCCCCTCTGTCACCGTGAGGTACTACAGGATCACCCACGGAGAGACAGGTGGAGAAAGCCCTGCTAAGGAGTTCACTGTCCCCGGCTCCCAGTCCGAGGCCACCATCTCTAACCTGAACCCAGGGACAGACTACACCATCACCGTCTACGCTGTGACAGGGAGAGGGGACAGCCCGGCCTCCAGCACACCCATCTACATCAGTCACAAGACTGGTACGGGGCTGATGGTTTAATGCACCATTATCACATCAACATGTTGGTCATTTAGCAGACACAATTATGCAGAGAGACTTACAGGAGCAGTTTGGGTTAAGTGTCATGCTCATGTTAATTACAGGTGACCAACTACATATTTATAGACATGTTCATGTCTAGGACAGGACAGGCTCTGATCTGGTGTCGCCATCTAGTGTCCATTATTACAATTTCAGATTTCATATGTATTTGGTTATCTGGAAATGATGCCTTGATCTACCAGTAGTGAGGAATGATCAGAGGAAGAAAACAGTTTTAGATTCATGTGTAGATCATTTGTAATCCTCCCATATCTCCCTCGTTCACTCCCTCCCCCCTCTCTCCCTCCCTCTTCCTTTCTCCGTAGACGTGGAGGGCCCCACCAACATGGACGTGACAGATGTGAAGGACAACACCATCACAGTGCGCTGGTCCGCGGCCCAGGGCCCCATCAAGGGCTACAGGGTCACCAGCGTCCCCAAGAATGGACAGGGCCCCTCTTTCTCTGAGGTGGTGGCCCCTGGTAAGACCTGCCCCTGCTCTATCCCCTGCACCCTGCCCGTCTGTGATCATATGTACGGCAGACATTTTGTGACTGTGTTGCGAGACATTGATAAAAAGGAGCTTTAGCCTCTGTTGTTCTACAGCTATACTCCTGTGCTCAACCTCTCTCTCTCTCTCTCTGTCTCTCTCTCTCTCTCTCTCTCTCTCTCTCTCTGTCTCTCTCTCTCTTGCCTTGGATCTAGATCAGACCGAGATTACGTTTACTGGCTTGATGCCCACGGTGGAGTACGTTCTGAGTGTGACCGCTCTGGGAACCGATGGAGAACCTTCCACACCTCTGGTAGAGAACGCCATCACAGGTGTGTGTGTGTGTGTACATGCATTCGGATTGTAAAAGAGTTTAAAACATTGATCTGATAACAAAGGAAAGAAATGTTCAAATGTATGTTATTCTGATGTTCCCTTCTTTCTGTCCTTCATCTGCCGCCCCCCCGGCTTCCTTGCAGCAATGGACCGTCCCAAGGCCCTGTCCTTCTCTGAGGTGGACTCCACCTCCCTGAGGATCACATGGGACAGTCCGGACGGCACGGTGACATCATACCGTGTGCTGTACTCCAGCCCTGAGGAGGGCGAGAGAGAGCTGCGCCCGGCGCCCAGAGGGACAGACGATACCGTGGTACTGAGGAATCTCCGCCCCGGCACAGAGTACACTGTTAAGGTCATCGCTCTGCACGGACGCACCCCCAGCACCCCACTGGTGGGCACACAGGCCACAGGTAGGAGATACCAGACACACACACATACAGACACGCACACACACACACACACAAATACTTAATGTCCATCTCTGCCCCCAGCTATCCCTGCGCCCACCAATCTGGACATCTCTGAGGTTGGTGACACCTCCTTCATTGTCTCGTGGCGCTCTCCCAGCTCCGGGCTGTCTGGGTACCGTGTGGTTGTCAACCCCAAGAACAACAATGGACCCACCAAGGAGATGACCATCGCCCCAGACACCACGCGCGCCGTGGTCCCAGGACTCATGGTAAATAACAGACTACAGTATTCTGAATGTATGTCATCACTGTGTTCTAGATAAAGGTTGTTAAACGGTCTAAATTCAGGTCATGTATTGTCACTGTATTTATGTGTCTGTCAACATGTGTTGCCTGTGTAGGTGGCCACTCTGTACACAGTGCACGTTTACGCCCTGAAGAACTCTGTGACCAGCCGACCCCTGGAGGGAGAGGTCACCACGCTGGACAGTAAGCAGCTTTCACAGAGTTTTAACTCGACTGGCCACTGGTTTACTCACTGTAAACTCACCCTCTCTTTCTCCCTCTCCCTTCCTCTCTCTCTCCCAGACATCAGTCCTCCTCGGCGTGTGCGTATCTCTGACGTGAAGGACTCGGCCATCACGCTGACCTGGCGTGCTAAGGTTGAGACCATCACCGGGTACCTCATTGAAGCTCAGCCCCTCGGCGGCAGCCGCCCCGCCATCAAGAAGACAATCCCCGGAGAGCAGCGCACCTACACCATCACTGGTACTGTACAGTAGACTATATTACCCAGCTATCACCACTCTCATCTACAGTCAACTACATTACCCACCCATCACCACTCTCATCTACAGTAGACTACATCACACATCTTTCACCACTCTCATCTATAAATGAACTACATTACCTATTATCGCCCCATCTACATTCAACTACATTATCCATCCTCACTTTCAACTAAACTATCATCATTATAGTAAACTACATAACCCATGTACAGTACAGAGTGGGCTCTTGACTGACTGACAGTGTGTTGTGTTTGATGTCCTTCAGGTCTGGAGCCAGGCACCTCCTACACTATCCACATCTACACCATCAACGGCGATGCACGCAGCGCCCCCTTCACCCTCACGGCCACCACAGCCAAACCAGCGGTGCATTCCCCCACCAACCTCCAGTTCACCTCCCTGACCCCCAACTCCATCTCCTTCAGCTGGGAACCCCCCGCCACGCGCATCACAGGATATTACATCACCTACGAGGAGGCAGGCAGGGCGCAGCCCCGTGAGCTTACCCCCCGCCCCCATGCTGGCCAGAACTACGCCACCATCTCTGGTAAACATCAAACTCTGCTCTCTCTTTCTCTCTCAAGTTACCCTGCCCTCTTAAACTCCACCCCTTCCTCTTCACCCTCTGAAAGCTCAAGCCTCTCAACACGTCCAGTTTATGGAAAACACCTGAATCGACTCAAATCAACATCTGATTTCCTCCAGCAGAGTTTGATGCTTGATGTTGTTGGATGTTTTCAGGTTTGAGACCAGGTACCGAGTACATCATCAAGATTATCGCTCTTCAGAATGTCCAGAGAAGCACCCCATTGGTGGGCACGGCCAGGACTCGTGAGTACAGCACATACACACTTTACACATACATCTACATACACACATGGCCCAAAACCAGATTTTTTTTTACCTGAATGGTGATGTTACAAAGAAAGGTTTGGGAAGCCTGCATATGTGCTTAGCTGCAGTAGAATATTGTAAGAATAGTCTAGCAACTCATAGGCCAAGATGTTAGATTTGGTTTGTAGTCGTGCCAGCATCTGTTACAAACAGCTGTGTCTTCTAAAACAATAATACTGCTCACTCACTTTGAATACGTTTTGAATAAACAAGCGATTCAAAAGGTATTGACGGCAGTGGCAGGCTTTGGAGTAGATATTTGCCCAAACCACTGATACAGGGTCAGATATTTTTCCACTCCCATTAATGGTTAAAACTAAAACAGGGGTAGGGTAATCTGATCTTAGATCTGTGCTTAGGGGCAACTTCTACTTCAAGTGCAGTGCTTTGCGGTACAGTAGTGGCTCTAGTATGCGGACTTACTGCCACCCCCTGCTGGCGGCGTCATGCTACTGCATCTCCTCTAACTCCCTACTCCCTCCCTAACTCGCTTGCTTCCTAACCCCTCTCTCCCGGCCAGAACGTGAATCCCTGCTTACACTGCCACTCCCCAACCGCCCCGGAGGCTACGACCACCTGGACGTGCCTGAAGAAAAGGAGAGCCGTGTCCCAACAGTAGTAGGTAACAACGGCCTAGACACCCTGGGGGGCCAGGGCCAGAACGTGGAGTACACTGAGTACAACAACCAGAAACCCCAGACACCCTATGGGAACGGCCAGACTCCCTATGGGAATGGCCAGACACCCTATGGGAATGGCCAGACACCCCTGGTGTTTGTGCCCCTTCCGGACTCGGAGGGGCGCAGGGTGCCGGTGGTGAGCGTGAACGTGCCTGGTGGCTCTCCCTTTGGTTTTCCAGAGAAGGACACAGGAATCCCTCAGGAGGCCCAGACCCAGACCACCATCGCCTGGAAGCCTTACAAGCAGAGTTCAGAGTACCTGGTGTCCTGCAACCCTCTGACACACGTCAACGAGAAGATGTTCCAGGTGAGAGGTTACGGCACACACACACACACACATATAAAGACACATCTAAGAGACACTTTTTAAAAGTGTAATCTTTATTTAACTAGCCAAGTCAGTTAAGAACAAATTCTTATTTATAATGATGGTCTACACCTCTCATTCCCATTCATCTCTCCCAATCTCTCTATCCTTCCATCTCTCTCTTTCCTTTTATCTCTCTCTCTCCTTCCTTCCATCTCTCTCTCTGTCCCTCCCTTCCTCTCCTTCCATCTCTATCCTTCTATCTCCTCTCTCTCCCTCCCTCTCTCTCCCTCTCTCTCCTTCCATCTTCTCTCCCTCCATCTCTCTCCTTCCCTCTCTCTCCTTCCATCTCCTCTCTCTCCCTCCCTCTCTCTCCTTCCATCTCCTCTCTCCCTCCATCTCTCTACCTCTCTCTCCTTCCATCTCCTCTCTCTCCCTCCATCTCTCTCCATCTCTCTCCCTCTCTCTCCTTCCATCTCCTCTCTCTCCCTCCTGTCTCAGATGCGTCTGCCTGGTACCTCCACCAGTGCCACTCTGATCGGCCTGACCAGCGGAGCCTCCTACAACGTTATCGTAGAGGCCCTGAAGGGGGCACTCAAACACAAGATCCTGGAGGAGATTGTCACCGCCGGCAACACCCGTAAGGAACCAGCAGTGACTATGACAACTGATCTAGGATCAGTACTGACATTTAACCTATAGAATAGATGGTATGAGTGAATCCTGATGTTGTTTTGAGTCATGCTGTTCCACGGTCAGAAAATATAGTTCAGAAAGTTCATAGATAGGTGTTTACTTACACAGCTTAGCCTGTGATTTTGTGGTGAAATTAACCCCCTCTCTTCCGCCTGTAGTGACAGAGGGTTCCACCGGCACAGATAAGGACTCGTGCTACGACACCTTCACAGCGACCTACCATGACGTTGGGACCGAGTGGGAGCGCATGTCTGAGACGGGCTTCAAGCTGTGGTGCAGATGTCTGGGACTAGGCAGTGGACACTTCCGATGTGACTCCTCTAGTGAGTATTTAACTACCTCTTCAATGCAATTTAAGAAACTTTATTGATCCCTTGCCACCTGACTGGATGGGTGTAATGGTTGCCATATTGGTTACACCAATCTAGGGGCTGGGAGACAGTGTCGGATGTTATGCAACAGGTCTGACCTTTTTTTTGTTCTCTATATCTCCCCCCTCTCTCGCGCTCCCTGTCCATCAACAGAGTGGTGTCATGATGGAGGTAACAACTACCGTATCGGGGAGAAATGGGAGCGTCAGGAGGAGAAGGGCCCCATGATGAGCTGCACCTGCCTGGGCAACGGGAAGGGAGAGTTCAAGTGTGAACCACGTAAGTAGCACTTTAACATCAGTCACCACCTGCACTTGTTTGGATATTAAAGGAAGAATACAGAACTTCTCTGGCAGCATGTCAGAATACAACACAATACAGTTCCAATGTCTGCCTGTGTGACCTCATCAATGTCTGCCTGTGTGACCTCATCAATGTCTGCCTGTGAGACCTCATCAATGTCTGCCTGTGTGACCTCCTCCATGTCTGCCTGTGTGATCTCCTCAATGTCTGCCTGTGTGACCTCATCAATGTCTGCCTGTGTGACCTCATCAATGTCTGCCTGTGTGACCTCATCAATGTCTGCCTGTGTGACCTCCTCCATGTCTGCCTGTGTGACCTCCTCAATGTCTGCCTGTGTGACCTCATCAATGTCTGCCTGTGTGACCTCATCAATGTCTGCCTGTGTGACCTCATCAATGTCTGCCTGTGTGACCTCATCAATGTCTGCCTGTGAGACCTCATCAATGTCTGCCTGTGTGACCTCCTCCATGTCTGCCTGTGTGATCTCCTCAATGTCTGCCTGTGTGACCTCATCAATGTCTGCCTGTGTGACCTCATCAATGTCTGCCAGTGTGACCTCATCAATGTCTGCCTGTGTGACCTCCTCAATGTCTGCCTGTGTGACCTCATCAATGTCTGCCTGTGTGACCTCATCAATGTCTGCCTGTGTGACCTCCTCAATGTCTGCCTGTGTGACCTCATCAATGTCTGCCTGTGTGACCTCATCAATGTCTGCCTGTGTGACCTCATCAATGTCTGCCTGTGTGACCTCATCAATGTCTGCCTGTGAGACCTCATCAATGTCTGCCTGTGTGACCTCCTCCATGTCTGCCTGTGTGATCTCCTCAATGTCTGCCTGTGTGACCTCATCAATGTCTGCCTGTGTGACCTCATCAATGTCTGCCAGTGTGACCTCATCAATGTCTGCCTGTGTGACCTCCTCAATGTCTGCCTGTGTGACCTCATCAATGTCTGCCTGTGTGACCTCATCAATGTCTGCCTGTGTGACCTCATCAATGTCTGCCTGTGTGACCTCATCAATGTCTGCCTGTGTGACCTCATCAATGTCTGCCTGTGTGACCTCATCAATGTCTGCCTGTGTGACCTCATCAATGTCTGCCTGTGTGACCTCATCCATGTCTGCCTGTGTGATCTCATCAATGTCTGCCTGTGTGACCTCCTCAATGTCTGCCTGTGTGACCTCATCAATGTCTGCCTGTGTGACCTCATCAATGTCTGCCTGTGTGACCTCATCAATGTCTGCCTGTGTGACCTCAACAATGTCTGCCTGTGTGACCTCAACAATGTCTGCCTGTGTGACCTCATCAATGTCTGCCTGTGTGACCTCATCAATGTCTGCCTGTGTGACCTCATCAATGTCTGCCTGTGTGACCTCAACAATGTATGCCTGTGTGACCTCCTCCATGTCTGCCTGTGTGACCTCCTGCATGTCTGCCTGTGTGTGTGATTCCCTCTCCTGTGTGTGTGTTTACAGATGAGTCCACCTGCTATGACGATGGGAAGATGTACCAGATTGGTAACCAGTGGCAGAAAGAATACCTGGGAGCCATCTGTACCTGCACCTGCTACGGAGGACAACAGGTCACTTCTACTGCCAATGGCTATGCTTGTCTTACCGACCTTAGTTGAATGCAACTTGGACAAGCACCTGCTGAATGACCAACGTGTGTAAATGTAATGCTTGTCCTCCTCTCAGGGCTGGCGTTGTGAGAACTGTCGTAGACCAGGTGCTGAGGTTGACTCTAGTCTGCTGCAGCCCGTCCGATACAGGGACCCCACCAACACACTACGCAAAGTGGTGAGTCATAGACTACGCTCTCAAAAGACTGAGAAAATGTGTTGGATTAGAACTTGAAATCCCCATGCTGAGGTTGGACCCATACTGACCTCTTGTCTGTCTGTCTCCTTCTGCAGAACATCCAGTGCCCCATCGAATGCCTTCGACCTGAACTACTGGCAGACGCACTGGCAGAAGGACACATCCCCCAGAATCCCCTGGAGTAAAAGATCAATATCCTCTTCCTTACCCATGGTCTGCCAAGTCTCCTTGAAGAGGAGGTCGCCCTGTCCAGTCAGAGACAGACCTAACTAACACATCGGAGCCTTACTGATCAGCTTAACCATATCTAACACACCTACATACTGTAGGTCCAAGCCTTCCTAGTCTTAAGAGAACCCCCTGCACACTTTCAGGATGTTGGTTAAGTTGTCTGTTGTCATTTCCCTTAACCATATCTAACACACCTACATACTGTAGGTCCATGCCTTCCTAGTCTTAAGAGAACCCCCTGCACACTTTCAGGATGTTGGTTAAGTTGTCTGTTGTCATTTCCCTTAACCATATCTAACACACCTACATACTGTAGGTCCATGCCTTCCTAGTCTTAAGAGAACCCCCTGCACACTTTCAGGATGTTGGTTAAGTTGTCTGTTGTCATTTCCCTTAACCATATCTAACACACCTACATACTGTAGGTCCATGCCTTCCTAGTCTTAAGAGAACCCCCTGCACACTTTCAGGATGTTGGTTAAGTTGTCTGTTGTCATTTCCCTTAACCATATCTAACACACCTACATACTGTAGGTCCATGCCTTCCTAGTCTTAAGAGAACCCCCTGCACACTTTCAGGATGTTGGTTAAGTTGTCTGTTGTCATTTCCCTTTGAGACACTTAAGAGGTCCAAAGGAACATTCCTTGTGTTCGTGCATTAAAGAGATTAAAATCTTCCCCTGTCCCTGAAGGTATGTGTTTGAAGTGCTTGTTAACAGTTCAGATGTGCTTGTCTTTTACAAATTATACATTTCCAAGACTACCTGTCCAGTATTACCGTTTGTCCTAATCATTTATTATTATTATTTTTTACTTCTATAAAATCTAAAACTGTCTGAAATCAAAAGCACTGTTTTGAGAGAATGTTGGTGTAGTTGCCATGTCGACAAGTGTTTGAAATCATTTAGCTTTTTCTGTAGCCTCTGTGTAGACAGGGGTAGCACTGCCTGTGTGATTGACACTGAGTTGTTGTAATTTTGAAACTCTTTAATGCATTTTATTTATCCCTTTAATCACAGCATTGTTGTGTGAATGTGAGACCTGGGGTGTCGACTTTGTTCTGGTTTTATTTTTGTACTAAAAGGTGCCAAAGTTTGATGGAGATTCCCTTGTTTTGATGAAGTTGAAAAGAACCTCATGAATTGCCTTTGTTTCTTGAATAACTGTTTATACATAGATTGATGCACCAGTGTAAATCTACGTAACATAATAAAATAAATCCTCATCCAAATCTGTCAGTATAAACTAGAGATCAGTTGTTTTTGTGTGGACTGCGTCTGAATCACTGCAGTGCCTGCAGAATGTATTCATACACCTGGACTTATTCCTTCAGAATGTATTCATACACCTGGACTTATTCCAACAGAATGTATTCATACCCCTGGACTTATTCCTGCAGAATGTATTCATACCCCTGGACTTATTCCAACAGAATGTATTCATACCCCTGGACTTATTCCTGCAGAATGTATTCATACCCCTGGACTTATTCCAACAGAATGTATTCATACCCCTGGACTTATTCCTGCAGAATGTATTCATACCCCTGGACTTATTCCAACAGAATGTATTCATACCCATGGACTTATTCCAACAGAATGTATTCATACCCCTGGACTTATTCCAACAGAATGTATTCATACCCCTGGACTTATTCCTTCAGAATGTATTCATACCCCTGGACTTATTCCTTCAGAATGTATTCATACCCCTGGACTTATTCCTTCAGAATGTATTCATACCCCTGGACTTATTCCTTCAGAATGTATTCATACCCCTGGACTTATTCCTTCAGAATGTATTCATACCCCTGGACTTATTCCTTCAGAATGTATTCATACCCCTGGACTTATTCCTTCAGAATGTATTCATACCCCTGGACTTATTCCTTCAAAATGTATTCATACCCCTGGACTTATTCCTTCAGAATGTATTCATACCCCTGGACTTATTCCATCAGAATGTATTCATACCCCTGGACTTATTCCATCAGAATGTATTCATACCCCTGGACGTATTCCTGCAGAATGTATTCATACCCCTGGACTTATTCCAACAGAATGTATTCATACCCATGGACTTATTCCAACAGAATGTATTCATACCCCTGGACTTATTCCATCAGAATGTATTCATACCCCTGGACTTATTCCTTCAGAATGTATTCATACCCCTGGACTTATTCCTTCAGAATGTATTCATACCCCTGGACTTATTCCTTCAGAATGTATTCATACCCCTGGACTTATTCCTTCAGAATGTATTCATACCCCTGGACTTATTCCTTCAGAATGTATTCATACCCCTGGACTTATTCCTTCAGAATGTATTCATACCCCTGGACTTATTCCAACAGAATGTATTCATACCCCTGGACTTATTCCTTCAGAATGTATTCATACCCCTGGACTTATTCCTTCAGAATGTATTCATATCCTGCTGGACTTATTCCACATGTTGTGTTACAGCCTGAATTCAACACAGATTAGATAGATGTCTCACCCATCTACACACAAATACCCCAGAACGACAAAGTGAAAATGTTTTTTCTTCACATAAGTATTCACACCCCTGAGTCAATACACGTTAGAATCACCTTTGGCAGCAATGTACAGCTGTAAGTCTCCAAGTGCTTTCCACACCTGGATTGTATGACATTTGTACATTTTTTTTATTTTTTATTCTCCAAACTCTGACAAGTTGGTTGTTGATCATTGCTCGACAACCATTTACATTTTGAAATAGATCTTCAAGTAGATTTATGTAAAAACTGTAACTCGATCATTCAGGAACATTCACTGTCTTCTGGGTAAGCAACTCCAGTGTAGACTTGGCCTTGTGTTTTAGGTTTTAGTCCTGCTGAAAGGTGAATTCATCTCCCAGTGTCTGGTGGAAAGCAGACAACCAGGTTAAGGATTTTCTGTGCTTTAGCTCCCGTCTTTATCCTGAAAAACACCCCAGTCCTTAACAATTACAAGCATAACCAGACCATGATGCAGCCACCACTATGCTAGAAAATATGGAGAGTGGTACTCAGTAATGTGTTGGATATGCCCCAAATATAACACTTTGTATTCAGGACCAAAAGTTACTGCAGTATTACTGGTGCAAACAGGATGCATGTTGGAGAGGAAAATATATTCCAGTACAGGCTTCCTTTTCACGCCATCAACATTGTTGATCCGTCCCCAGTTCTTATCACAGCCAATAAACTAACTGTAGAAAAGTCCCAGTTGACCTTGTGGGTGAAATCTTGAGCGGTTTCCTTCCTCTCCAGCAACTGAGTTAGGAAGGACGCCTGTATCTTTGTAGTGACTGGGTGTATTGATACACCATCCAAAATGTAATTAAGAACATCACCATGCTCAGAGATATTCAAGGTCTTGGAATTGTATTTACCAATAGGTGCCCTTTGCAAAGCATTGGAAAACCTCCCTGGTCTTTCTGGTTGAATCTTTTGGAAATTCAATGCGAGACCTTAGAGGTAATTGTACATGGGGTACAGAGATGAGGTAGTCATTCAAAAATCATGTTGGGCACTATTAGTGCACTCAAAGTCCATGCCACTAGTGCATATTTTTACTCCTGAACTTCCATAAGTGGTTGAATACTCAAGACATCGCTCCTTTTTAAATGTGTAAAATATATAATTGAAAAACAATTCCACTTCAACATTTTAGGGTAATGTGTGTAGGCCAGTGACAAAAAAAACCTGGTCAATTTAATCCATTTTAAATTCAGGCTGTAACAAAATGTGGGAAGGTACAGGGGTGTGAATACTTTCTGAAGGCATTGTATGTCAACCATCTGCAGTGGAAGGTGTTCTCTACGACCCCCCACAAGTGTCACAGGACTCATCTAAAGGTAACCCATACAAATTAATTAAAGTATGGAGGTAGTTTAAAAGGTGTTAATCTCCCAAAACATATTTTCTGCACTTAAACCACTTCAAACCTAGCTTACCTTTTTCTATTATGCGTGGGAATACTTGGAAACATTTCTTAGATTAAAATCACTTGGTGCAGATTCTGGTGTTTTTACGGTCTTCTGGCCAACAATGAAAACGGTCTAAGACTGTCTAAGCCATTTATGTGTTACTCAATGTGTTTCTATGAGCTACAATAGTAAGGGGCAATTTCAAAACTTAATATTTTTGATACATAGAAGCATCCTAAAATTCAAATAGCCAAATGGTCCATGGTATGACCATCATAAAACAATTCCATGTTAGTGTAGTAGTCAGTCCCCGACTTTCAGCTTAATATAGCTATAACGTAAAATAGTGTTTGCATATACACACACACACACACACACACACTCCACAGGATTTCTCAAGAAACAGTTTATTTCATGGGTGTCACCGCCGGCAACACCCGTAAGGAACCAGCAGTGACTATGACAACTGATCTAGGATCAGTACTGACATTTAACCTATAGAATAGATGGTATGAGTGAATCCTGATGTTGTTTTGAGTCATGCTGTTCCACGGTCAGAAAATATAGTTCAGAAAGTTCATAGATAGGTGTTTACTTACACAGCTTAGCCTGTGATTTTGTGGTGAAATTAACCCCCTCTCTTCCGCCTGTAGTGACAGAGGGTTCCACCGGCACAGATAAGGACTCGTGCTACGACACCTTCACAGCGACCTACCATGACGTTGGGACCGAGTGGGAGCGCATGTCTGAGACGGGCTTCAAGCTGTGGTGCAGATGTCTGGGACTAGGCAGTGGACACTTCCGATGTGACTCCTCTAGTGAGTATTTAACTACCTCTTCAATGCAATTTAAGAAACTTTATTGATCCCTTGCCACCTGACTGGATGGGTGTAATGGTTGCCATATTGGTTACACCAATCTAGGGGCTGGGAGACAGTGTCGGATGTTATGCAACAGGTCTGACCTTTTTTTTGTTCTCTATATCTCCCCCCTCTCTCGCGCTCCCTGTCCATCAACAGAGTGGTGTCATGATGGAGGTAACAACTACCGTATCGGGGAGAAATGGGAGCGTCAGGAGGAGAAGGGCCCCATGATGAGCTGCACCTGCCTGGGCAACGGGAAGGGAGAGTTCAAGTGTGAACCACGTAAGTAGCACTTTAACATCAGTCACCACCTGCACTTGTTTGGATATTAAAGGAAGAATACAGAACTTCTCTGGCAGCATGTCAGAATACAACACAATACAGTTCCAATGTCTGCCTGTGTGACCTCATCAATGTCTGCCTGTGTGACCTCATCAATGTCTGCCTGTGAGACCTCATCAATGTCTGCCTGTGTGACCTCCTCCATGTCTGCCTGTGTGATCTCCTCAATGTCTGCCTGTGTGACCTCATCAATGTCTGCCTGTGTGACCTCATCAATGTCTGCCTGTGTGACCTCATCAATGTCTGCCTGTGTGACCTCCTCCATGTCTGCCTGTGTGACCTCCTCAATGTCTGCCTGTGTGACCTCATCAATGTCTGCCTGTGTGACCTCATCAATGTCTGCCTGTGTGACCTCATCAATGTCTGCCTGTGTGACCTCATCAATGTCTGCCTGTGAGACCTCATCAATGTCTGCCTGTGTGACCTCCTCCATGTCTGCCTGTGTGATCTCCTCAATGTCTGCCTGTGTGACCTCATCAATGTCTGCCTGTGTGACCTCATCAATGTCTGCCAGTGTGACCTCATCAATGTCTGCCTGTGTGACCTCCTCAATGTCTGCCTGTGTGACCTCATCAATGTCTGCCTGTGTGACCTCATCAATGTCTGCCTGTGTGACCTCCTCAATGTCTGCCTGTGTGACCTCATCAATGTCTGCCTGTGTGACCTCATCAATGTCTGCCTGTGTGACCTCATCAATGTCTGCCTGTGTGACCTCATCAATGTCTGCCTGTGAGACCTCATCAATGTCTGCCTGTGTGACCTCCTCCATGTCTGCCTGTGTGATCTCCTCAATGTCTGCCTGTGTGACCTCATCAATGTCTGCCTGTGTGACCTCATCAATGTCTGCCAGTGTGACCTCATCAATGTCTGCCTGTGTGACCTCCTCAATGTCTGCCTGTGTGACCTCATCAATGTCTGCCTGTGTGACCTCATCAATGTCTGCCTGTGTGACCTCATCAATGTCTGCCTGTGTGACCTCATCAATGTCTGCCTGTGTGACCTCATCAATGTCTGCCTGTGTGACCTCATCAATGTCTGCCTGTGTGACCTCATCAATGTCTGCCTGTGTGACCTCATCCATGTCTGCCTGTGTGATCTCATCAATGTCTGCCTGTGTGACCTCCTCAATGTCTGCCTGTGTGACCTCATCAATGTCTGCCTGTGTGACCTCATCAATGTCTGCCTGTGTGACCTCAACAATGTCTGCCTGTGTGACCTCAACAATGTCTGCCTGTGTGACCTCATCAATGTCTGCCTGTGTGACCTCATCAATGTCTGCCTGTGTGACCTCATCAATGTCTGCCTGTGTGACCTCAACAATGTATGCCTGTGTGACCTCCTCCATGTCTGCCTGTGTGACCTCCTGCATGTCTGCCTGTGTGTGTGATTCCCTCTCCTGTGTGTGTGTTTACAGATGAGTCCACCTGCTATGACGATGGGAAGATGTACCAGATTGGTAACCAGTGGCAGAAAGAATACCTGGGAGCCATCTGTACCTGCACCTGCTACGGAGGACAACAGGTCACTTCTACTGCCAATGGCTATGCTTGTCTTACCGACCTTAGTTGAATGCAACTTGGACAAGCACCTGCTGAATGACCAACGTGTGTAAATGTAATGCTTGTCCTCCTCTCAGGGCTGGCGTTGTGAGAACTGTCGTAGACCAGGTGCTGAGGTTGACTCTAGTCTGCTGCAGCCCGTCCGATACAGGGACCCCACCAACACACTACGCAAAGTGGTGAGTCATAGACTACGCTCTCAAAAGACTGAGAAAATGTGTTGGATTAGAACTTGAAATCCCCATGCTGAGGTTGGACCCATACTGACCTCTTGTCTGTCTGTCTCCTTCTGCAGAACATCCAGTGCCCCATCGAATGCCTTCGACCTGAACTACTGGCAGACGCACTGGCAGAAGGACACATCCCCCAGAATCCCCTGGAGTAAAAGATCAATATCCTCTTCCTTACCCATGGTCTGCCAAGTCTCCTTGAAGAGGAGGTCGCCCTGTCCAGTCAGAGACAGACCTAACTAACACATCGGAGCCTTACTGATCAGCTTAACCATATCTAACACACCTACATACTGTAGGTCCAAGCCTTCCTAGTCTTAAGAGAACCCCCTGCACACTTTCAGGATGTTGGTTAAGTTGTCTGTTGTCATTTCCCTTAACCATATCTAACACACCTACATACTGTAGGTCCATGCCTTCCTAGTCTTAAGAGAACCCCCTGCACACTTTCAGGATGTTGGTTAAGTTGTCTGTTGTCATTTCCCTTAACCATATCTAACACACCTACATACTGTAGGTCCATGCCTTCCTAGTCTTAAGAGAACCCCCTGCACACTTTCAGGATGTTGGTTAAGTTGTCTGTTGTCATTTCCCTTAACCATATCTAACACACCTACATACTGTAGGTCCATGCCTTCCTAGTCTTAAGAGAACCCCCTGCACACTTTCAGGATGTTGGTTAAGTTGTCTGTTGTCATTTCCCTTAACCATATCTAACACACCTACATACTGTAGGTCCATGCCTTCCTAGTCTTAAGAGAACCCCCTGCACACTTTCAGGATGTTGGTTAAGTTGTCTGTTGTCATTTCCCTTTGAGACACTTAAGAGGTCCAAAGGAACATTCCTTGTGTTCGTGCATTAAAGAGATTAAAATCTTCCCCTGTCCCTGAAGGTATGTGTTTGAAGTGCTTGTTAACAGTTCAGATGTGCTTGTCTTTTACAAATTATACATTTCCAAGACTACCTGTCCAGTATTACCGTTTGTCCTAATCATTTATTATTATTATTTTTTACTTCTATAAAATCTAAAACTGTCTGAAATCAAAAGCACTGTTTTGAGAGAATGTTGGTGTAGTTGCCATGTCGACAAGTGTTTGAAATCATTTAGCTTTTTCTGTAGCCTCTGTGTAGACAGGGGTAGCACTGCCTGTGTGATTGACACTGAGTTGTTGTAATTTTGAAACTCTTTAATGCATTTTATTTATCCCTTTAATCACAGCATTGTTGTGTGAATGTGAGACCTGGGGTGTCGACTTTGTTCTGGTTTTATTTTTGTACTAAAAGGTGCCAAAGTTTGATGGAGATTCCCTTGTTTTGATGAAGTTGAAAAGAACCTCATGAATTGCCTTTGTTTCTTGAATAACTGTTTATACATAGATTGATGCACCAGTGTAAATCTACGTAACATAATAAAATAAATCCTCATCCAAATCTGTCAGTATAAACTAGAGATCAGTTGTTTTTGTGTGGACTGCGTCTGAATCACTGCAGTGCCTGCAGAATGTATTCATACACCTGGACTTATTCCTTCAGAATGTATTCATACACCTGGACTTATTCCAACAGAATGTATTCATACCCCTGGACTTATTCCTGCAGAATGTATTCATACCCCTGGACTTATTCCAACAGAATGTATTCATACCCCTGGACTTATTCCTGCAGAATGTATTCATACCCCTGGACTTATTCCAACAGAATGTATTCATACCCCTGGACTTATTCCTGCAGAATGTATTCATACCCCTGGACTTATTCCAACAGAATGTATTCATACCCATGGACTTATTCCAACAGAATGTATTCATACCCCTGGACTTATTCCAACAGAATGTATTCATACCCCTGGACTTATTCCTTCAGAATGTATTCATACCCCTGGACTTATTCCTTCAGAATGTATTCATACCCCTGGACTTATTCCTTCAGAATGTATTCATACCCCTGGACTTATTCCTTCAGAATGTATTCATACCCCTGGACTTATTCCTTCAGAATGTATTCATACCCCTGGACTTATTCCTTCAGAATGTATTCATACCCCTGGACTTATTCCTTCAGAATGTATTCATACCCCTGGACTTATTCCTTCAAAATGTATTCATACCCCTGGACTTATTCCTTCAGAATGTATTCATACCCCTGGACTTATTCCATCAGAATGTATTCATACCCCTGGACTTATTCCATCAGAATGTATTCATACCCCTGGACGTATTCCTGCAGAATGTATTCATACCCCTGGACTTATTCCAACAGAATGTATTCATACCCATGGACTTATTCCAACAGAATGTATTCATACCCCTGGACTTATTCCATCAGAATGTATTCATACCCCTGGACTTATTCCTTCAGAATGTATTCATACCCCTGGACTTATTCCTTCAGAATGTATTCATACCCCTGGACTTATTCCTTCAGAATGTATTCATACCCCTGGACTTATTCCTTCAGAATGTATTCATACCCCTGGACTTATTCCTTCAGAATGTATTCATACCCCTGGACTTATTCCTTCAGAATGTATTCATACCCCTGGACTTATTCCAACAGAATGTATTCATACCCCTGGACTTATTCCTTCAGAATGTATTCATACCCCTGGACTTATTCCTTCAGAATGTATTCATATCCTGCTGGACTTATTCCACATGTTGTGTTACAGCCTGAATTCAACACAGATTAGATAGATGTCTCACCCATCTACACACAAATACCCCAGAACGACAAAGTGAAAAAAAATTTTCTTCACATAAGTATTCACACCCCTGAGTCAATACACGTTAGAATCACCTTTGGCAGCAATGTACAGCTGTAAGTCTCCAAGTGCTTTCCACACCTGGATTGTATGACATTTGTACATTTTTTTTATTTTTTATTCTCCAAACTCTGACAAGTTGGTTGTTGATCATTGCTCGACAACCATTTACATTTTGAAATAGATCTTCAAGTAGATTTATGTAAAAACTGTAACTCGATCATTCAGGAACATTCACTGTCTTCTGGGTAAGCAACTCCAGTGTAGACTTGGCCTTGTGTTTTAGGTTTTAGTCCTGCTGAAAGGTGAATTCATCTCCCAGTGTCTGGTGGAAAGCAGACAACCAGGTTAAGGATTTTCTGTGCTTTAGCTCCCGTCTTTATCCTGAAAAACACCCCAGTCCTTAACAATTACAAGCATAACCAGACCATGATGCAGCCACCACTATGCTAGAAAATATGGAGAGTGGTACTCAGTAATGTGTTGGATATGCCCCAAATATAACACTTTGTATTCAGGACCAAAAGTTACTGCAGTATTACTGGTGCAAACAGGATGCATGTTGGAGAGGAAAATATATTCCAGTACAGGCTTCCTTTTCACGCCATCAACATTGTTGATCCGTCCCCAGTTCTTATCACAGCCAATAAACTAACTGTAGAAAAGTCCCAGTTGACCTTGTGGGTGAAATCTTGAGCGGTTTCCTTCCTCTCCAGCAACTGAGTTAGGAAGGACGCCTGTATCTTTGTAGTGACTGGGTGTATTGATACACCATCCAAAATGTAATTAAGAACATCACCATGCTCAGAGATATTCAAGGTCTTGGAATTGTATTTACCAATAGGTGCCCTTTGCAAAGCATTGGAAAACCTCCCTGGTCTTTCTGGTTGAATCTTTTGGAAATTCAATGCGAGACCTTAGAGGTAATTGTACATGGGGTACAGAGATGAGGTAGTCATTCAAAAATCATGTTGGGCACTATTAGTGCACTCAAAGTCCATGCCACTAGTGCATATTTTTACTCCTGAACTTCCATAAGTGGTTGAATACTCAAGACATCGCTCCTTTTTAAATGTGTAAAATATATAATTGAAAAACAATTCCACTTCAACATTTTAGGGTAATGTGTGTAGGCCAGTGACAAAAAAAACCTGGTCAATTTAATCCATTTTAAATTCAGGCTGTAACAAAATGTGGGAAGGTACAGGGGTGTGAATACTTTCTGAAGGCATTGTATGTCAACCATCTGCAGTGGAAGGTGTTCTCTACGACCCCCCACAAGTGTCACAGGACTCATCTAAAGGTAACCCATACAAATTAATTAAAGTATGGAGGTAGTTTAAAAGGTGTTAATCTCCCAAAACATATTTTCTGCACTTAAACCACTTCAAACCTAGCTTACCTTTTTCTATTATGCGTGGGAATACTTGGAAACATTTCTTAGATTAAAATCACTTGGTGCAGATTCTGGTGTTTTTACGGTCTTCTGGCCAACAATGAAAACGGTCTAAGACTGTCTAAGCCATTTATGTGTTACTCAATGTGTTTCTATGAGCTACAATAGTAAGGGGCAATTTCAAAACTTAATATTTTTGATACATAGAAGCATCCTAAAATTCAAATAGCCAAATGGTCCATGGTATGACCATCATAAAACAATTCCATGTTAGTGTAGTAGTCAGTCCCCGACTTTCAGCTTAATATAGCTATAACGTAAAATAGTGTTTGCATATACACACACACACACACACACTCCACAGGATTTCTCAAGAAACAGTTTATTTCATGGTAAAACGTGACCTTCCAGACAGTAACATTGTAACTTAGTTGTATCTATGAAAGCAAGCTCGGAATGTAACGGAATCTGAATGATCCTGAGCATGACTCATGCTGTTTGTGCATGATAACCGTAGGACAGGACTGTCTCAGTGTAAATAATAACACTACGTTAGTACCTTTGTTGATCACTATTCTAGAGCAGATAGTGGACCTCCAACATGTAGACAGACATGGCTACATGTTACTCAGGGTCATAATGGTGTGTGGCGTCAAATGTGTCAGGTAGCGTTGTATGACAGCCACTCCAGGTATTCAGTGGTGGAAGAGTCTCAGGTTGGTGTGCACCAGGGTGATGCCCTGCTCATTACAGGCATTGATCACCACCTCGTCAGCTGTGGACCCAGCCGGGGCAGCAATGTACTCCACACCACTCTACAGAGAGACAGACCTCAGAATAATCAGTCCATGTGGGCGACAAACAGAAAAGACCTTGGAAGGCACTAGAAGGCTAGAGACCAACTAAAGAACCAAAAGCAGAAAGTTGGCCATCTTAGACTAGTGAAAGGTAATAATTCAGCAGTGTTTACCCGTTTGGCACGGTCCACGTTGTCTCTGAAGGGGAAGAAGGCGTCAGAGCTGAGGGCTACAGCCTGTAGAGAGCTCAGCCAGTTCCTCTTCTCAGTCTCATCCAGAGGATCTGGGACCTCCTCATACATGGCCTTCCATACTGCCAGGTCTGGACCCTGAACACAGAAGAGTTAGAGAGCAGGACAGACTCATCTGGAATTCGATTTTTTTTATATAGACAGACACCTACAGTAGGAACCTACACAAAACATACAGCAGAACTGTACATCCGACAACAACCATTTCAGATGCGCAGAGTGCATGTCCCTAATTGACCTCTGACCCCCTCACCTCTCCGATGGTGCCGCTGACATACTGGTCGATGGCATTGGCCATCTCCGCCCGCTTCACTCCACTCCTGAACCTCATGCCCAACACCCGCGGGTGGTGCCTCAGCCACCAGTTATCAGCCTTGTCCCCTGCCAGCCGCGTGCAGTGGATACGAGACTGCTGACCCGCACCGATCCCAATCACCTGGTACACAGGGAGAGGAGACGGATTGTGACCCAGAAAAGCCACAGTACATAGTGTTGAATGTTTCAAAATTCCTTCGGAAGAAGGTAAACAAGGATGTAGGTGACAAGGGGAAACTCAGTGCCCAAACACTATTTCAACAGGAACCTCCCATGTCTCCTCCCTCTCCAGGTTGGTTACCTGTCCATCCTTGGCGTAGCAGACAGAGTTGGACTGGGTGTACTTCACTGTGATGCTGGCCACGATCAGGTCACGCAGCGCCTCCACCGACAGCTTAAACAGGAGACAGACAAGAGGACAAAAGGGTATAACAGGTCATCAGTGAGCATCTCACACACTATCAAGACACGCAC
Source organism: Oncorhynchus kisutch (assembly GCF_002021735.2). NCBI lineage: Eukaryota > Metazoa > Chordata > Actinopteri > Salmoniformes > Salmonidae > Oncorhynchus > Oncorhynchus kisutch. The sequence goes on along the minus strand of NW_022261982.1, from coordinate 319,043 downwards.
AAACCACAAAGACTCACCGCGCCCTTGGAGACGACGTTGCTGAAGAGATCCTTGTCAATGACAGCTCCATTCCTCTTCTGTTTGAGGTGGAGGCCAAAGAGAACTCTGACCTCTGGCTCATCTGGCTCATAGGCTGGGTCCATCTGACAGATTTAGACATGCAGCACCCCCAACCGGTGAGAAGAATCAAATAAACTTCAAACTTCTTTTTTCTAGGAAAGGCTGCAACATAGGATGATCACCAACTGCTTTTCCATGTCCAACCATACCTGGAGAACACAGTAGTTTCCATTCTTCTTCTTGGACAGAATCCTGAGGGCCTCCTCTTCGTAACCAGGGGCGATGATGCCATCAGAGACCTGAGAATGATAGACAGGGGTTGGAAATGCAGGAAACACAGGACAGACACACGACACCTGGGAAGCCCTACCTCTCTGGATATGATCTTGGCAGTGGGGACGTCACACACGTCAGACAGAGCGATGAAGTCGCCGAAGGAGGACATCCTGTCTGACCCTCTAGCCCGGGCGTAGGCTGTAGCCAGTGGGGTCAGGTTCTTCAGCATGTCATTCACCATACACACCTTGGCCTCCTCATCACTCAGAGGAACACCCACCGCAGCCCCTAGAGAGGGAGAAGACAGCCTAGGTCAATGTTTACTGTGATTCCTTGCAATCTTGTTGGCATATGCATTGGAAGCTCTGCGTGTCTAACCTGCAGGGCTGACGTGTTTGAAGGAGGTGGCAGAGGGCATGCCCAGGGCACTCTTCAGCTCTCGGACCAGCTGCCAGGCATTCAGGGCATCACAAAGGTTAATGAACCCAGGAGAACCATTTACCACTGACAGAGGCAGGAATGGAATGGAGAGAAGGGAGGGTCAATACAGTTAGTCTACCTAGACAGGACAAGGTCCCCAAAGTCCACCTGGACGGTTTCAGTTCAACATATCAGACCAATTAAAATTAGGGTTGACAATGTTACTGCTGGCTACACAATGAGGGGGGGGGGGTGAAGCCTACCTGTGAGGGGGAGGGTGGGGCGCAGGGTGTAGAGCTGGGCGGGGGCTTGGTGGGGGTTCATGCCGTAGCGCAGGGGCAGCTGGGATACCCCACGGCTGTACTGGCCCCGGAAGTAGTCCGCGATGGCCTCATCATACTGAGCCGTGTGAGTAAAGGCCTGGGAGAGAGAATGAGGACAACTAGATAGCATAGACACCAGGATCATGTTCATTAGGCAACATATGGAAGAAAAGGGACTGAAACAGGAAGGGAAAACCTTGATGTCCAATAGGAAATGCACATCTGTTTACGTCTGCAAAATGTTTTTCTACAGTGTTCCCTAATGAACATAGCCCAGGGTAAACAACTGAACCAGACAGCGTTGTAACCTATTCCATGATCAAAGCCAACATGGGCTTCTATAGTTTTATCTGGAGGCAGCTTTAATACAAACTATCACTGTAAGATTTGTAATGCCTTCACAAGAGACACCATGTGCTAAATGTATCCATTCTACTCCATGTAGTCTCAAGACTCAATGTCAAATGCACAAGTACAGTGAAAAGATTTTTTGCAAGCTAACCAACAATGCAGTAATCAATAACAATGTAATATTAAAACAACAAGGTAGAACAAAAACAATCAAGTAAGCAAACTATCCCTGTCCAGGGATACTGGATCAATAGAATACTGTGGGCTGACCTGAACAACATGGCCCCAAGGACAAGAGATGGCAACATGGGAGGTTGTGGACTCTGAACTTTACCTCGCATTAACCAACAAACAATCAATTAAACAAAAACCCAATGACCTGATTGCAATTGTGCTTTTTGACTATATAGACTCCATGGTATCTGGTCTACAATTGTACAAATGGATCCTTTTAACAGAGAATCAATAATCTGTCAAAGACACAGTATGAGGCCTTCCCCAGTTGTTTTGAGATGTCCGATTTGCTACTACTGAAGAGTCTAAGACTTCAGTTGTGTCTATGTCCAGTTTGGTTCCTGATAGCATCATTTCTCTATCACTCAGCATTCTCTCTGTTCACAGTTGAGGTTGACAGACATGTCTCAACAGGAAGGCAGAAGGAGAGCACATGGAAGTTACACTAGATCTCACCATTCCCAACTTGTCCAGAAAGTAGATTGATATACACGAGACAAAAAGGACCATGTAAAAAAAAAAGTCCACTTTCAACCCGTGCTTTCAAGTTGCCCTAGTTACCTTCAGGGCCAGAGTCTTGCGGGTGTCCAGGGTCGTGTCTTTACCCTCGGAACCCTCCATCTCCACAGCAACCAGCTGGTAGTCGGCAGGGTCGCACACAATGGTTACGCGGGCGTGGTTCTTGGCCGCTGCTCGGAGCAGGGTTACCCCACCTGAGGACACAGCCAGGGTCAAACAGGGTAATCACCATGGCAACCTAGGGCATTTCAGGTTATAGAACAGACTTCAGAAAGTCAAATGTAGAGCTGGCCTTAAAAGGTGCAATATGAATGAATTGCGCCACCATTTCCTGGTTGCTAAAATTCTATTTGTTCGCCTAAATTCAGTTTGTGTGCCAAAAGAAGCAAGTATATGGTAGAGAATCATTGTACCATCTAAACCGCTGTGAATTATTTTCCATAACACCAAATATTGTATTTTCAGCTGGTGTACAAAACTGAAACTAAAAGCAGCAAAAACTAATCTTCACAGAAAGCATAGAAATAGTGTACATAGAACAGATCTACCGCTTCTTATACTTGCTTTCAATGAGAACAATTCTATGTGAATTTGGTCAGGTCGGACAAAAAAAAAACAGTTATTGCAACTTTAACATTCCACTCACCAATATCAATCTGTTCCACTGCATCTTCCACGGTCACATTAGTGTTGGAGATAGTCTTCACAAACGGGTAAAGGTTACACACCACCACCCTGGTCAAAGACCGGCAAAGGAAAGCAATACAAGTCAAGAAATGCAATGCATTTCACTATGTTTTTCTAACCATCTAGGCAATTTGAAATAATGAGTAGCGTGGCTGTTCAATCCCCCACATTGCGTGTGCCCTAGATGACTCAATGAGAAACAATATCTTAAGAAAAAAAGGGTGAAGTCTTGACTTTTGTAAATGGGAACATGTCAATTAAACAGGTCACATTTTGCAGCCTTGAACCCAAATTGTTAAACATGTGCCCATAGGCTCCAAAGAGAATTCATGGTTTATTTCAGAGGCTGTATGCATTGCACACTTTCTCCTCAAAGCCAATCACATTACATGAATGTCAAATAGGTAGCTTAAAGAGCCAATCAGACTCACAGGGCAAAAAAGTGTGTAACACGATCAGATGTGTGCAGATGCAGCAGCATTTGAATCAGCCGGTTATTAGATTAGCAATGCATACTTCGAAGTTTCCCCACTTTACAACCGTACTGCCCTGCATTAGGGCCAAATCTAATACAGTCTTGTGCCCGATCACATGCATGGTGTTTTAGGTCTGCCCATTTACAAAAAGGCTGTTTTTCAAAGACCCCCAAAAACCACATTAAAGCAGTAGTGGCTCTGGGGAAAAAAAGTATAGAAAAGTTGACTGAGATGGACAAGTCCTACTCTTAACTATTGAGGAAAACAGATCTGAGCTTAGATCAATGTCTAGAGCCAAATTAAACCCACTTCCCTGTCTCTTACCTAACCAGACTGTAGCCCAGTTTCTCCATGTCAGCCTTGTCCGAAGGGGTGTGCCGGGCCAGGATGCCCCCGTGTACAGCAGGATGCAGGGTCTTCACCCTCCCACCAAGCATCTCTGGATGGCCAGTCAGTTCAGACACATCCCTGGAACAAAAGGGAGATGGATGTTAGGTGATTCAGTGGCACACATTCTCAATTGCATTTAGAGGCTGGGAATGCCACTCATCTGAAAGGTGGTCAATGACTGCAGAATACTAGATAGACCTACTCTTTGAAGTTCCAAACAGTAAGGTGACTTAAAGGAATACATTGTTATCAGCATAACATTGAATCGTTTGAGCATTAGCGCAAGAGAACGTTGGTGGCTGAACACTATCAACAAGGATAGACGAGGCATTGGAAATGTATGCAAACGGTTACACCTACCGAACAGCCAGTCCTGCATCGCGCAGGGTTTTGGCGGTGCCACCTGATGCGACGAGTGACAGTCCCACGTTCACCAGCCTTTTGGCAAAGTCCAGAAGTCCAGACTTGTCGGACACACTCAACAGTGCTGTGTGTGTAGAATTAAGAGACACAACGGTGACAAAGTTATAGATTGATTGAATGGCACCACTGTGAAACGAAGCTTGCTTTTCAAATATCGGTAAATATGTTGACTCCACTGAGACGTCATCGATCGGTTATTGCCCCTTTGTAGCCACCCGTTGCTAACTAAAATGGAAGCATGTTTTTCGTGGCATGCTAGTTGTAGCTAGCCTACTTAGCCTACCTAGCACGACGCAAGAAACAATTGAATTGGATATTGACCACGCAGCATAAACACTACGCTCAAACTTATGCTTCAACATAGACAACTCAGTCTCTAAACTACATTAGCTAAAGCTTGCCAAAATATATATTTTTTTTTTATTTAAAAAGAAGAAAGTTTACCCAGTTCTGAGCAGGCCATGGTTTTGGGTAACGTTCTCTGTCTGAGAATGGGAGACTAGAAGCATGTGTATAGTTGTATCAATTTATGGCATGATGGGAACTTTGTGATTTGACAGGACCGCCCCTTTGACCGGTTTTGACTAAACGGGATACAGCTTTTGTCAGATGTGACTTTTCGTTGCAGTCTAGGAGAATTTACGCAGCAGGTTAGGAGAATTAACGTGCAGGTTAGAATTAGATTACGGTTAGAAAATATAGTTAGGGTTTGCTAGCCATGACCAATTTGTACCCCTCAAACAACCTCTTCGTTGCCTTCTGCGCAGTAAAATTCAAATTCGCTGACTTCTATCCTGAGTCCCAGTAAAAAACACGTTTTGTAATTTATATATATATATATATATATATATATTTAAACATCAGATAACGGTTTGAGGTGCAAAAAAACATGTTAAAAAGGAAAGAATGTGAACACATATATAGTTTATTGGACTGTATCTGGACTGTAGTGGCCATTACAACTGGGTTGACAGGAAATATATAAAAAGTTAACATTACAGTAAACATAACAGATTACAAGTAATTAACCAGCTTTTATTTAGCTCTTACTTCATGTATTTATTACACTGCTCTGAAACCTCACCAAACTAAAAAATTGACCGATAAGAAACAATTTGAATATCAAACTGTCAAAAAATGATCATTACACAATTACACCATAACATGTGCTAATTGGGATGGTGGCTATTTTGATTATCAAGGTGACACCCCCCACACATGATATCATTGAAAAGCCCAGAATGTCCTCTCATATGTACTCCGTGACCTAACCCAGTGGCATGTATGGCATTAGAGAGATTTAGGCTATTTAAAATTATAACAATGTGAGATTTTAGACTCTCGCTCTGCCACTGGAGGGTGAGTTTACACCACTATAGAAGGACCATATGGGCAAATAGTGGTGCTGTTGATCTGAGAGAACTAAACACACTAAAGTGAATGCCCAGTAGACATCCACCATTTTACTTTAATAAATCCATTATTTACAGATCAGTAGGGATGAAAGAAAGGAGAAAAGGTGAAGAAGCATTTGTGGACTACTACCATACACCAAGCCACTGGAGGGGTACTGACATACACCAAGCCACTGGAGGGGTACTGATACACACCAAGCCACTGGAGGGGTACTGACATACACCAAGCCACTGGAGGGGTACTGACATACACCAAGCCACTGGAGGGGTACTGATACACACCAAGCCACTGGAGGGGTACTGATACACACCAAGCCACTGGAGGGGTACTGATACACACCAAGCCACTGGAGGGGTACTGATACACACCAAGCCACTGGAGGGGTACTGATACACACCAAGCCACTGGAGGGGTACTGATACACACCAAGCCACTGGAGGGGTACTGACATACACCAAGCCACTGGAGGGGTACTACCATACACCAAGCCACTGGAGGGGTACTGATATACACCAAGCCACTGGAGGGGTACTGACATACACCAAGCCACTGGAGGGGTACTGACATACACCAAGCCACTGGAGGGGTACTACCATACACCAAGCCACTGGAGGGGTACTGATATACACCAAGCCACTGGAGGGGTACTGACATACACCAAGCCACTGGAGGGGTACTGATACACACCAAGCCACTGGAGGGGTACTACCATACACCAAACCACTGGAGGGGTACTGATACACACCAAGCCACAGGAGGGGTACTGAATAATGGAGCCTTAGTAGGCCTATAGCATGGTTATGTTTTGAGATATTAATAGGATCCCAGCCTATCTAAGCTGTTTGTTCTGTATATATACACGACTATGCTTTTTCCCTCTAAATTTGGTTTTTCAAAAGGTGGGCAGGTTCCCAGGTCTGTGTCCATGACAGTGAATCTCCTGTCTGTCTGTCTGCCTGCCTGCCTGTCTGTCTGTCTGTCTGTCTGTCTGTCTGTCTGTCTGTCTGTCTGTCTGTCTGTCTGTCTGTCTGTCTGTCTGTCTGTCTGTCTGTCTGTCTGTCTGTCTGTCTGTCTGTCTGTCTGTCTGTCTGTCTGTCTGTCTGTCTGCCTGCCTGTCTGTCTGTCTGCCTGCCTGTCTGTCTGTCTGTCTGTCTGTCTGTCTGTCTGTCTGTCTGTCTGTCTGTCTGTCTGTCTGTCTGTCTGTCTGACTGTCTGTCTGTCTGTCTGCCTGCCTGCCTGCCTGCCTGCCTGCCTGCCTGCCTGCCTGTCTGTCTGTCTGTCTGCCTGTCTGTCTGTCTTGAGAATGACATTGGGACAAGCACAATTACCAAAGCTTTGTTGTGTCACGATCATTGCTTTTCTGAGCACCTGTAACATAGATTTCCTGAAACAATAAAAGCCTCTCATGATTACATTCCCCATTGTTCCGACAGAGGGCCAACCCTTTTCAATAAACTTTATTACCCAAAACTTGGCCTTTTTCATGCATTTGAACAGCGGTTAAATTCTGACAGATGTGAATTTACAGCCCCTGTCCCTCATTCCCTTACCTAGCTACCCATTAGCTTAAGTAACACGACAGGGCCAAGGGAAACCTAAACCAATATGGGTGATTACTTTAAAAGATCAGACAATCTGTTCATATTTCCGTAATGAGGCCGACATTTTGCTGATTGATTAAACTACAGGATGTAAATATTTTACAGGGTCTTGCCGCTTAAGTTATTGATCCTGATTTACCATCTGACAAAGTGAAAGAAAACTGCATTTATTTATTTAACTATGAAAATGGCCTTTCTGGTAACCATTTTCTCTATTGGAGGACTCGTGGGGTTGCACTGATGTCTTGGCGAGTCGTATGAGTGATTGTGACACTGTAATAGACAGGACAAAATGTTATACATATACATAAACACACACTCACACTCACACACATATACATTCACACACATACACACACATACACACACACACACACACACACTCACACACACACACACACACACACAGACACACACACAGACACACATACACACACAAATACAGACACACACATACATGGATGCACACACAGACATGCATATACACACACACACACACATACATACATACACACACAAACACACACACAATGAGGCGATTACATTATTGGTATAGAAAAAGCATAGGGGCCGTCAGCAATTCTGTCAGACCAGGCTGTTGAGAAATCACTATTGACAGCGTTATCACCAGTGGATGGAATTTACACCAATCATTTTTTATCCGTATGACAGGTGAGTTCAGATTAAATTAGAATTGAGAAACTGAATCAATGATCTCTATATTTCGCTCAGACTGCTTATCAATTTACTATGATTTTAGTTGTGTTTGTCAGGCGGCCCTGTATCATAAAACAGGCCGAATGGCATTAGTCACACATCTAAATAAACTCTTATTGATTGATATGATTTTTCATCAGCCAAATTAAATGCTGCATTGAGGGAGACATAGTGGTTAGGTATGGGACATAGTGGTTAGGTATGAGACATAGTGGTTAGGTATGAGACATAGTGGTTAGGTCTGAGACATAGTGGTTAGGTCTGAGACATAGTGGTTAGGTCTGAGACATAGTGGTTAGGTCTGAGACATAGTGGTTAGGTCTGAGACATAGTGGTTAGGTCTGAGACATAGTGGTTAGGTCTGAGACATAGTGGTTAGGTCTGAGACATAGTGGTTAGGTCTGAGACATAGTGGTTAGGTATGAGACATAGTGGTTAGGTCTGAGACATAGTGGTTAGGTCTGAGACATAGTGGTTAGGTATGAGACATAGTGGTTAGGTATGAGACATAGTGGTTAGGTCTGAGACATAGTGGTTAGGTCTGAGACATAGTGGTTAGGTATGAGACATAGTGGTTAGGTCTGAGACATAGTGGTTAGGTCTGAGACATAGTGGTTAGGTCTGAGACATAGTGGTTAGGTATGAGACATAGTGGTTAGGTCTGAGACATAGTGGTTAGGTCTGAGACATAGTGGTTAGGTCTGAGACATAGTGGTTAGGTCTGAGACATAGTGGTTAGGTATGAGACATAGTGGTTAGGTCTGAGACATAGTGGTTAGGTATGAGACATAGTGGTTAGGTCTGAGACATAGTGCTTTAAGGCCTAAAAGCACTGTTTACTCTACAGTGAACTGCTTTTGAGGCCCGGATTATGAGCCACAAGGAGTAGGATGGGGTCACTAGACACTAAATCCTATCCACCACACTGTCAAACACATTCAAAACCTTGGACACTAAATCCTATCCACCACACTGTCAAACACATTCAAAACCTTGAACACTAAATCCTATCCACCACACTGTCAAACACATTCAAAACCTTAGACACTAAATCCAATCCACCACACTGTCAAACACATTCAATAACTCCAATCATTGTCTTCCACCTTGTTCCATAACTATCTATTACTGCATTTGTCCGGCTCTCAGTTTCTGAGCACCCAGCCGTCTCCAAACAGAAAATAACCCTTAAACGTATCTAGGACTAGTGCCCCTTGACTCCATACTGCCCTCCACCACCACCAAAATTAAAACTAAACTGACTCCAGACCTGTAGCTGTGCATAAAGGCCCCTTTCTGTCTCAAGTTCATGTAGCAGAACCATCCCGGCTTTGTTTCAAGAGACAGGCCAGCGTCTTGCCCGGCCAGTTAAAAATGCATTTAATCACTATATAAGCATGATGTTGTGGGCCGGGGCCTGCGGGCTGGCTGGGTGGGAGGAGACGAGTTATGCCGCGTGTGTCCTCTAGTCCGGTTTTTAATCACCGCCCGTACTTTGGACGGCCAATAAAAACGTCCCGTTTCGGTCAGACACACATCATCTTCTGTTTCTTCTTGCAAATGAAAATGTAGCCTGGGTGACATCACCATCAGGCACTGATTACTTTGTGTGCGCACCAAATGGCACCCTATTCCCTAAATAGTGCACTACCGGATCCCTAAAAAGTAGTGCACTATATAGGTAATAGGGAGCCACTTGGAACATAAGCCTTTACCTCTCCTTCATTAACTTAATTATTTCACTATCAGTAAAACCCGCCTGAGTAATTCATATTTGAAAGCCCCAGGGTTGTAAATTAAGGGGCTCTGCTGGTTTAATATGCAGTGTTGGATTATCTTCCTTTCTCTTTGCCATCTTGCCATCTGTTATCTGTGACAACAAGGTGGCAGAAATAGACAGGAAACAAGGGAAGGACGTGTGATACAGAAAAAAAAGTGTGTCCATTTGAGAGATTTCCATTAAGTGGGATTGGAAGTAGAAATTTGGCCAATATGTCTGTTTTAGCTGGATTTATAGTTGGACCTCTCTACCCTATTGTTACCATCCCTGTGTGGTTGCAGAAGACTCACAAGGTCATTATGAAGGCTCCACACACTAATAACTTTCTTAAAGAAATGCTCAGCTTTGCCTGCTCAATGTGTTTGTGTAACTCCCTCTCATTGATCTCCACTAAAACCCACTTTTAAAATACTTTCGATGACTTATACATGTTCTAAATGTTCTCCACAAATCAATCCCTCATTTTAATGAGTTAACTTTGCATAAATCCTACATTTCTCAAGTTATTTGAACAATTTTCATTTCTGTTTTTTTATTTCACGCAGTTGACATCAACACAGACCAGTTTCAGATAAACACATTAACTTTTTCCCTGCCATTTACCTGTCAATTCAAATAAATTAGATACCTTTAAATGTGGTTAAATAACAACAATAAACAAACAAACAACAATAACAACAGAAATCTGAATTTACATGACAACATTGTTCAATTGCACACACAAGGTAGAGTATATGAGACATCATAGAAAGTCTGTAAATCCAAGATGTCTGACATTCATGGAGGCACATTCACAACATCATGCAACATTCTGCAACACTTTGCAACACTTTCCCCTTCGTTTTCAGCTAATGCAAACTGCTCAGGGTTTGTTCACTCCTGCCAGTGTAAGTTGCAGTTTGCAACAGTCCAACGGTTCTGAACGTAACTTGGTTGTATCACATCCTTTAGCACTGCTGGTGGGAGGAGCCACATCTGTCAGTCAGCCTGTCAGGGGGCGGAGTTTAGCTGAGATGGATGACAAGGTAATAGAGGTCAGTGGTGTTCACTGCTTCACTGCTGCTACAGTACTTCTCAGTCCAATTGGATGAAAAACACAGGAGTCTTACAGCCGGTGAATGTCCTGTGTAAAAACATTTTTTTGGAGTTGCATGCCATGAAAAAATACAGCAGAGAGAGAGAGAGAGAGAGCAGGGTTCAGTGTCTGATTCAGCCTTACTTGATGTGATGAGGAATATAAAATGCTTTATATTCCCTCATCCTTAGAGATGCGAGTCCAACCTAAAGAACACCTATACCTTAAACCAGGGGTACCAGCATTGGGGAACACCCCTTCCAGCATTGGGGAACATCCCACACCCCCCCTGCGCGAGTGGCATGTCTATTTCTATGGCACAAGCACTGTTCGTGACAGACTGTTCACACCCTTCTTGTTGGTGGAGAGAATGTTGCAGGTTTAAAGCTTATTTCCTGCAATTCTGTACATTTTGCCATGCCTAATGTGTATTCATGTGATATTTGAGTGACAAAAACATGACTCCAACATCTATGAGCTGAAAAACAAAATAAATAAAAACATTAGCTGACATGGGCTAGTGGACCTGGACATTTCTAACAAGTTATAAATAGCTTTCTAAGGTATGTAATGACTGACAGGACAAGAGGAACTGATGATGCAATACCAAATATAGAAATGACACCATGTGCATTCTACTAGTACAACTTTCAAGAATAAGTTTAAAGCCGGATTGAGTTCCTTTAAAACATTCTTTTGGGGGGTGGGGGGCGACCCACAGTTTGGAAACCCCTGCCTTAAACAACTCCATCAGGGTCACAGAAACGTTACATTGTGTTGAGCATTATGTACACAAAAAACACTGTCATAGGCTTTTGAAATGGCACATCCATTTTTTTCTCTTTTTACACTATAGACCCCCACTTTCCCAGAGCCAGTGTCAAGCAGCAGTGTCTCTGGCGTTTTCCTTTCTGGGTGTGTCTTTGTCTTTTCACAACCCTGCGCCTATCTTCCTGTCCCCCCCTGTCACCCCCACTAAGTCGTCCTCAGAGAAGGGACTGTGGGGGTTGTAACCAAGCTCCGCTGTGAGCTTCAGAAAGTCTGCTGAACGCTGCAACCCCACGGCGCCACCCATGGTAACATCAAACTCGTGTGGCATCTCCTCCTCTTCCTCCTCTTCCTCCTCTGCTTCTTCTAGGTCTAGCTCTCCCTCGTCATCCTGAGTGGAAGCTGGTTTATTCTCAGCTGGTTTGCCATTGGTCGGTTTTCCCCCGGTGCGTAGTCTCTCCGCCTCAGACTGGGCAGACGCAGATGCCTGCTCCTTGGCCTTGCGGCTGCGCTTCCACTTCATCCGGCGGTTCTGGAACCAGATCTTCACCTGAGGACAGACAGAACGCCTGTCAGCCACACACTAATGCAGGAGGTCTCTCACCTGCAGTCTCTATCTCTCTATCCCCACACTCAGTTTAGTACATTTGGGATGCCATTTTCTGTCTACTAAACCGGGCTGAAATGTTAACAACAACCGTTACTCACTTGCAGAAAGATTTATCTGAAGAAGTCATTCCAAAACGTGCTGAATATGTTCGAACACAGAGGAGTTAGGAGTGGTACAGAGGAGTTAGGAGTGGTACAGAGGAGTTAGGAGTGGTACAGAGGAGTTAGGAGTGGTACAGAGGAGTTAGGAGTGGTATTTGGGACTAGATGAGGCAGGTGAAACAAGAGAGCTGTAATATATTAGCTAAATAAGGAGCTGCCGGTCTGATTGCTACTGTCTGATATCACATTACTCTCCAGTGACTACCAGAGCATTTTTTTAACCTTTATTTCACTAGACAAGTCAGTTCAGAACAAATTCTTATTTTCAATGACGGCCTAGGAACAATGGGTTAACTGCCTGTTCAGGGGCAGAACGACAGATTTGTACCTTGTCAGCTCGGGGTTCTGAACTTGCAACCTTCCAGGTACTAGTCCAACGCTCTAACCACTAGGCTAGATCAACCCACAATCAACCCACAAACACATATATACATGCTCACAGAGACACATATATACACGCTCACACAGACACATATATACACGCTCACACAAACACATATATACACGCTCACAGAGACACATATATACACGCTCACACAGACACATATATACACGCTCACACATACACATATATACACGCTCACACAGACACATATATACACGCTCACACATACACATATATACACGCTCACACAGACACATATATACACGCTCACACAGACACATATATACACGCTCACACATATATACACGCTCACACAGACATATATACACGCTCACCCAGACACATATATACACGCTCACACAGACACATATATACACGCTCACACAGACACATATATACACGCTCACACAGACACATATATACACGCTCACACAGACACATATATACACGCTCACACAGACACATATATACACGCTCACACAGACACATATATACACGCTCACACAGACACATATATACACGCTCACACAGACACATATATACACGCTCACACAGACACATATATACACGCTCACACAGACACACACAGAATGACACCTTTTCTCCCTCACCTGTGTTTCAGTCAGCATGAGAGAGGTGGCCACCTCAAAGCGTTTGGGTCTGGACAGGTACTTGTTGAGTTTAAATTGGTTCTCCAGCTCAAGGAGCTGCTGACTGGTGAACGCCGTCCGGGGCCTACGACACTTCCCCAGGAGTCCTGCCTGGGGTGCTGAGAGGGGGAGAGGGGGGGGGGGGGGGACCTTAGTACAGTACAATATTCTTCATTGTGGATCATTTTTAGTGAACAACTGGGTAGAAAGTTACAATGACTCTGGCCTAATCAATAGCTTAATTCTCCCCAACTATGTTCTTCCCAAATGTAATGAGATGTGTAGGCTACTAAGCCTGTGTTCTGGTCAATTCAAGCTATTGGACAATGCATGTGAGTAGATTTAATCTCAGACTGTTTCAATGGTTTTATTTCTGCAATACCAAGGACATAGGAAGTCCAATATAATGTTGAGGGAGGAACACACACACACATGCCCGCACTCTCTCGCCATCATTAACTATAATAGCTTTACTCCAGTTTATTGTTGACGAGAGGACACGGCAGAAGCTGGGCGCTAGGACCATAAAAAGCGCGAGCACCATTAACTTAATGAAAATTCGATGAAGCTTTAGTGATTTTATTGGTGAACTAGCAGAATGTTTTAGGTGTTTGTTTATAGTTTGCTCCTCAGTACAAAGACAATGTTCATCGAGTTGACGTTTATAGCGAAATGAAAAGGCCAAAAATAAAAACATGATATTACAGTTAGCAGTAAATCGATCGAAGACGTTTCACGAGTCTACACTTAAACAATATTTAGCCCTATACCTCTACATGATACTTAAATAGCCTATATTTTTCAGACGTTGTGTATTAATGACTGAACAAAGAACAAAACCGTTCTACCATTAAGATTGAATGTGCAATATTATATGTTCAGAAAGCAGTGAAAAATATATGTTTACATTTTGCAATAAAGGTGGATTAACATAAGCATGTAATTAATATATAGCATGATATAATACACATGAAAATATTACAATTCTATGATAATACCTTGTATGTAGCCCTATTGTTCTTGCTCATATATTGGAATAAAAAAAATTGAAACAGATCTTGCCTGATTGGTAAAAATGTTAGCAATAGTTAGAAATAATATGAATACAATTAGTAACACAATATTATTAAAGTAAATATATAATAACACGTATTATTAACCAATAACCTTCGTATTAGATGTATTCATTATTTACTAATTGAAATGTATGATTATTGTTATTATTGTTGTTGTTGGTGTTATTCCTCAGATTATTATTATTTTCTACTTCTTTTGTCAAATGTGTTATGAGAGATGTTATAATATATTGAGTTTTGTTATCAATACTGGTATCAAATAAGTTTAAGTTTTGCACACCTAGATAAAGTTAATTGCAACATTTAGCCTAATCTTAGAACATATATTTGATTATGTTTACAACATTTGCCGTGTGTGAGTGTGTGTGTGTGTGTGTGTGTGTGTGTGTGTGTGTGTGTGTGTGTGTGTGTGTGTGTGTGTGTGTGTGTGTGTGTGTGTGTGTGTGTGTGTGTGTGTGTGTGTGTGTGTGTGTGTGTGTGTGTATGTGTACCTGTATTTGCTTTCCCTCACCTTTGGATTACATGCAATGAGGAACAATAAGTGATTTTACGACACCTCTAGGCGGTTGGGTTCAATGCTTTGGAAGTGGTTGTTAAGTGATCAAACGATCCCTTCCCTACCAATAAACCTCCGGTATCTGGGCGTAAGTTCATTTCTGCTTGATACCCGCCACACCTATTTGAAAAACATGATTGATTACAACAATTAGGCTTAGCTTTGTGTCTGCTTGGCTATATTAATTATATTGCCTATGTGTTCTGAGCAAGCACAAAAACACATCACCAACAGACAGTTCAACTCCATTTACATCCCCGATTTTTTTTTAAACCCATGGGCCTAGCGCATAATGCCTCTCTTTCAAAAATATGTTTCGTTTGTTGATATATTTGTGACAAGAGTATATATAGCCTATTGAGTGTGCTGCCCAGCCCACAGGTGTACTATACTTACAACTGTAGTCTGGAAGACGTGGTATCATCATTCCAGCCCGGATCCAGTGCTCCAGGGGGAGAGACCCTGCCATGGCAGCCGCCTTCAGGTGGTCTGGGTACGACTGGGTAAGGTGTGTGAAGCCGGAGTAGGCGAAGGCAGGGTGATGTCCACCCAAAGCCGATATTGGGTACATAGGGGCAGGGTACATTTGGGGTAGCGAGGCGAGTCCCGTGTGAGGGAGGTTCAGCAGTCCCGGCTTGGGGATTATCCCGGTTTGAAGATGGATGGGCGTCCTGCGCGGGGACGGGGTGTCCGCTCGCCGACAGGACACAGGGCTGCCCGCAGGGCTGTCACTGCTCAGACCTGGGGAGAGGTCTCGGTTCGCCCGGTGAGTCTCGTCGGCCAGCAGAGCATCGATTCGAAAATTATTCGATTTCTCCATACCGACTCTCATCAGGAAAACTGCCGCGAGCTGCTCAAAGGTCAGACCTGCCAATGTACACTTGTTGTGTGCGTCAGAGCGCATACAGCTCCAACTCCAATCTTCTGTATAAATGTTTCAGTTTGTTATAAAAGTCACTCTGAGGATGCCAGTGCAACCCTCTCGTAACCAAAATAAGTCAGAGCAATGATAAATAAATGAGAGGATGTACTTTTAGTATGCGTTTCGAGAGCAGGCTCCTTAGTTTTGCTCACTCCCTCGTTATCACCTACCTGTAACAGTTCTGGTAAAATATTCTCTGAAGAACCCTGAAGAGCTTAAATTATTAGCAAATAAAATGATACAACAAAATATTAAATTGCAATGCTTTCCGAGTGTCCATTTGGTTTCTGTAGTCCTCTATCCGCGTATTCACATCACATGTGATGACTAACAGCCAGGTCTTGGTGTTTAATAGCAATTTAACCAACTAAAGCAAGTGTTTCACTCCTTCAGACGCCGTCTCTCCCACCCCTGTGGCTGTCTGAGCTGTGATTGGCTAATGCAGGTACTCGAGGGGTGAGTTTAGTCGACCGTTTTCTAATTAACTAATTACTCCCTCATTTCCACGCGACTCACGAAACCTCTGAACGCGCCTCACACGTCTCCTGCGTGAGAAATGTCCAACCTCTTTCCCTCTGTCTGTCAGCAACACTTTCTGCTGTGTTTAATTGTGACGTGAGACTGTGAGAGCTGGTAGCAATATTAGCCTTTTCTACTGTATGTGTTGTTGCGTTATGAACGCGCCTGAATCAGATAACAAGATACAAGTGGTCTAGGCTATAATATAACAAATACTGTAGTTATAGTTATTACATAGCTATTAGTACAAATTGATACAATATTTATAATAATGATGATGATTATTTAAACATAACTTACCACATTGTGATTATAATAATAACAGTGATGATGAAAATAATTAAAGTATGTTACAGATTTGTAGTTTTTGCACATTTGGATCTCAAGCCATATTTTGGACATCTATTTATAGCCTAAATCAAATAAATCCTGCTATCATTATCTGTTCTGCGTGTCTATTCAGAGGAAATATTGGCAAGAGATTTATATTTCAATTAGCACAATATTAACGATTTGCTTATTTTAAAACCCATGGGTTTCTCCAGGTTGAAATACTAATGTAATTCATCTTTATGAGCTAGAATTATACATCAGCCGAAGAGAAAAAAAAATTGACCATTAATAAAGTTGATTTAGCATAGAATAGCTAGGTCACACTCCAGGTGTCTTTTCTTCCATGTCCAAGACTCATTTCTATTCATCTACGTAATTAGGCCTATTTACATAGGCCCACAGCATATCGGTAATCATGTAAAAACATAATAAATTAAGGAAATCAGAAAAACAACATGATTAAAATAATAATTTGTCAGTTATTAGTCTGTCATATTCCTAGTTAGGCTTTTACAACTCGTTTTAAATCAGCACCGTTAGTTTTAGACGAGAAATAGGCTTATATTGGTATGTGTCATAAGGTTTTAAGATATATGCAGCAATGAGAAGCAGAATTGCTTTGCTCTCTATATGTTTGTATGTGGTGCAACAACACTGCGTCCTGCCTCCCGGCTCCGGTCAGTGAACTATGAGGATTCTCCCTGTTGTCTCCCACCTTTAACAACCGCATTCTGCCTGATCTGCCTGACCCCTGAGGAGGAATGCGCGCAGGTGTGTGAACGAAAGCAGACATAGTCCTACTGTAGGTGGTCCTCACCTCAGGTCATGTGAACATTGTTGGGCCGTAAGCACTTAAAAAATAACAAATATCCCGTTTCTAACAGGTCAAGCAGGTGACGCAGAATACGTAGTCGTCATGGCATTAACTCCTGAGATACTATTGTAATTACTACCCCCAGACCAAATCTACCACGAGTCCAATAATCACTAGCAACTGTTATAAGGTCCTAAGTGATAGTTATTTTGACATTTTTATGAAGTAAACATATGCCCACTTGCTCATAGTTGTATCACAATGGCCAATAGGTTACTGAACATGATACATTATTTGATCAACTCATATGTATTTACCCATGATGCTCCACTCAGCAACAATCTTTGAAAAACATCGTTTAAAGTTTAGGCCTAAAAATGCCATGGTAACCTATACACAACACATGTTCGATTTGCATTTGAATAAACATGAATGAATAATATAATTAAAGTAACTTCATATTCATATATTGTTAAATAACGAATATGAAATTACTTTCATTATATTATTCATTCATGTTTATTCTACTGCAAATCGTGTTGTGTATAGGTTACCATGGCATTTCTAGGCCTAAACTTTAAACGATGTTTTTCAAAGATTGTTGCTGAGTCAAACTCTTTTCGAAAGCAGTAATATTTGCAAAATATTTTTTTACTATTATCCTGTGCATTTATTCTTGCAATATATTTTTTTAAACAAACTGGTAGATCTTAATAAAACCAGACTTTAGTTATGTTGTGAAAACAGGCATACATTATTTTGATTAGATAATTTACTTTAAAATTATCGGAACAATTTTATCCAGGAATATTTCAAGGATACAACACATCATCCACAAATCACTTTTTGTGATTTATTTAGCCTAATTGTGAAAAGGTTGACAATAGAAAATAAATCCTAGAGGTATTTTTGTATTTTTATAATAACTGTCAAAGACTTATAATGAATATTCCAATATTATAAAATATTAGTATAAGTACTCAGATGTAGGCAATAGCACTTATGACTTGAAGCACAGTTGAATAATCAAATAGTGAATGAGCCCCACGAATTGGAAGAGTAGTGGACTAGGCCCATAAAATCCAAGGGGCACGCGGCCTAATCCGAAAGGCTCTAAATTATATCTCAAGAAATTGAAATCAGGCCTAGGAAGATGCATAAAACGCTTAAATGGTCACCTCTCCCCGCTGTAGACCGTCGCTCACAGCGAGGTGGTGTATGTGGTTATTGTTGTTGCGTCTGACCCCTAGAAGATTGAAGCAGTGACACGCGGGGGGCTGCCGCCCTCCTCCCTCACCAACCCCTCCACCCCCTCTCTGCTCCCTATCACCCAGAATACCGCCTGTCGCCAGGTCTGATATAGAGCTAATTTGCTCCAGGGAAATCAGCCGCCGCCACGCGAGTGCTTTCTGCCTATTCCTCCCAACCTCTTCCCCTCGCGCCTCGTTTCTTTGCTTTTATGATTTAAAAGTAATTTAAATAGCCCGGCCGCGGGTAAATCCGTCATCCGCACCCCGTGTCTGAGGTGCACAAATTAAATTAAATCAATGATCGAAATGGCACCGCTGCCCCGATGTCAGGTCCCTAGGTTTGAACACTTAGCAACGCGCGGCTTCTACGGTGGCACGCACCCTACCGCGCACCCTACCGCGCACCCACCACCCATCCACCTTCAAACAACACAGGAGAACAAACATTCACATCATCACCGCTCGTCCCTCAGTAGCAAAACCCTTCCTGCTGCTGTTGCATCCGATGGAATTCTGTCTCGGCCGCTGCCGTAGACTCACTGGGCCGAATCCTATCCTGACATCTGTGTGCGTAAAATTACATTTACACGAAATCAATAGTCATGCACACAATCTCAAATTAAGATTTGCTCTGTGTTTGTTTGGTGTCAATATTGTCAGCAGGTATAAAGGCCCTAGAAACTGTATAGGACTATTTCAGTACATTTAGCCTGCCCTCTTGGTTAGATGTGATCTCCTAACAGCACAGGGGTGTCTGAATAGTTTTTAATAAGAAGCCCAGAGTGTCCTGCTGGCCATGTAGGGCTAGATGGACTCACAAACACACCCTGGCATGCCTGCTCATAAAGACAGGAGTACTTGCAGAGTTGCCCTTGTCTTGAACACACCACACACACGTAACGCACACACACGCCACATGCGCGCACGCACACGCACGCACACACACACACACACACACACACACACACACACACACACACACACACACACACACACACACACACACACACACACACACCCTGCAATTCCCCACGGGCAGGTGCTTGAGTCGTTCTGAGAGAGCGGCCCGCATTGCACTACAAAGTCAAAGTTGATCAGTTAATTAATTAGATCTCTGGCCTTAAACGTTAGTGCCGGCGGAGTTTAGGAAACATTAAAGAGCTTATCGTCATTACAGGCATATTTTTCAATCATTACCACGGCTCTGGGCTGTGATCTACATGACAGGAGCCATAAAGGTTGGAGTTGGTTCTCATGCCATGTGTTCCCTGTGTGATCTAGACCTGGGTTCAATTAGTATTCAAAATCATTTACAATACATTATCTCCTCTTCATTAAGCTTACCTGGTGCAATGGAACCAATAGAATAGTCCCAAAAGTGCACATCTGCATCACCTGGCATTCCAGGTGCAGTAAAACAAACGCTTAAAGTATTTGAAAAGTGGCTCAGATGAAGGAACATTCCTCCATTCCACTTGGCAGTGTTCAAAACTACACGGTTTCTGTCAGGGGCTATGCGATACCATATCCTCAATTCACGCGGTTGCATTCCCTTTAGACCCGGAGGTCTGTCTACTGGGTAACTTTACTAACACCAATCTTAGGCAAAGCCATACTATAAAGCTAACAGAAATATTGCTAGCGATGCCAAGAAATGTATTGCCTTGAAATGGAAATTGGATTCCTCCCTGCCAGTTGCAATGTGGCTATCGGAAGTTAATAGTTGTATCCCTTTGGAGAAAATCACTTACTGCTTGAGGAATAAGTTAAAGACATTTTACAGAATTTGGCAACCTTTTATTGACTATATGGAGAATCTCCCCCCACATCTCATTGATTGAATCTATATATAATCCTCACATAATGTTTCACACGGAATGTATAATATGTAGCCTACGGCAGGTGATCCAATGTCTCGTTATTATTTATTTCTTATTGTATGTTTGTATATATAATTATAATTATAATTATTATTTTGTTACACTTGTCTGTTACTGTCACTTTGTCCTATCGTTGTCTAATATCTTTTCACGTTTGTTTTGAATGTTCTTAATTGGAAAATGCAAAAATAAAATATTAAAAAATATATATATATATATTGAAAAGATTTTGAGTAGTGTTTGAACGCAGGTCTGCAGTGATCTGCTGTCCCTGTCAGTCAGCTGTTTATTGACTCTCTCTGGGTTACTGGTCCTCAGGGTTTGTTCAACCTGCTGATAAGGACCTGCGTGTCTGATCTCGCAGAGGTGCATTCAAGAGCAAAATCAGTCAAAAAAAGTCAAGCACACACACACACACACACACACACACACACACACACACACACACACACACACACACACACACACACACACACACACACACACACACACACACACACACACACACACACCTGTTGACTGATACTGTTCCTGGAATGCACATACATGAATAGAGAGCCACCCTCACT
This sequence comes from Oncorhynchus kisutch, assembly GCF_002021735.2. NCBI lineage: Eukaryota > Metazoa > Chordata > Actinopteri > Salmoniformes > Salmonidae > Oncorhynchus > Oncorhynchus kisutch. Next base: position 297,802 of record NW_022261982.1, on the reverse strand, counting down.
TTAGGCAGTCGCTTATTTCTACAAAACAGTTGCTTATTTCTACAAAACAGTTGCTTATTTCTACAAAACAGTTGCTGATTTCTACAAAACAGTTGCTTATTTCTACAAAACAGTTATTTCTATGAAACAGTCGCTTATTTCTACAAAACAGTTGCTTATTTCTACAAAACAGTCGCTTATTTCTACAAAACAGTCGCTTATTTCTACAAAACAGTTGCTTATTTCTACAAAACAGTTGCTTATATTTCTACAAAACAACATGTGCATCTCCTTCTCCAGAAAATGTATCCTCCTGAACTTGAGACTCTGATAACATTCTGGATACAGGACATGTTGCTTCACACACACAGTCTTTGGTTACTCTGAGAGGAATCACTGCCAAGAGCAGGTCAGACACAATGCTAAACACTACACATCATTTGATCACCCTGTTCATGAAGGACATTTCCAGGAAATGCAAACTTGAAGTGTATTCAAGGTATAAAAAGGCTTCTAAAGTTTGTAATTTCCACATTAAAATGTCAGACTTGATATGCCCTAACTAAAAAATGTATCAACCCTACAAAAATGTCTATTAATTATAATCCAAAGAATAATTATATTTTCCTGCTGTGAGAAAATGCTCAAATGAAGACCCTACACCTGTACTGACAAACTATGTGTAAAACTATAGTACTACTGTAGGATAACTATAATACAACTGTCACCCTGGTACCTTTGGTGCCAACATAGAGTAGATGTACATCTATGGTTGTCTGGCCAACATGACGACTGTCTCTAAGTCTGATCCTTCATTTCAGGTTTCCTTTCCTTGAATCCTCTGATGTTTTCAATTGGAAGTAAGTGAAGGGTGTGAGGATAGGACACAAGGATTCAAGGAAATACAATTGACATTCCGCCAAAGATCCACAGACAAGTACACCACCTGGACGGTGTGTGAGCTCCCAGTTCTTCCTGTACTCACGTCTCAGCCGGGCAACCCTGGTTCTGATAAATGGTTTGGGTTCAACAATGGTCTTTTTATGAAGTGAAAATCAGCTCTCCATCTCTTTCCTAATTAGACTAATTCCCACACTGTTAGAGCTGCTCGATAAATCACCCTGCTCTCCGCCAGACCTTGAGACCCTAATTAATGTCGTCTCATTAAGGAGATAACGGTAATTTATTAGAGTTTTTTTCCTATTCCAGCTCTCTCTCCCTCTCCCTTTTTTCTTCTGTAATTTATTAACTAATATTGAGCTTTGCTTTATGTTATGCACACTGGACATGGGAATGTCTCTGTCTACCTATCTCTGTCTCCCTCTGTCTCCCTCTCTTCTCTTTCTTAGTTAAAGGTGTTGGTGGGTCTTCAGCAGATGTGTATCAGCATTCTTTTTAAATCTGTGACCTCACAAACACTAAACGAGGACAGGCGATATGGCCTGATTCCCTGATGTGTCATCACAAAGCATGAGCTAATTAGGAGATTGTTTGCTTGTTACTAAATTGGACAAAAACAGGTTGCCTTAACTGGATTTGAATGAAATGACCAAATAGATAGATGAATCTCAACGAGAGAAAAACATTAGTGGGCCGACTGGAAAACTTGTCGCATCAGCAAATTTTTGTACAAGCTCATCAAATGAAGGTTATTATCACCACGGTAGCTACATCACATAGTTTCAAATCAGCAGTGAAACCAAGGTTGAATATCCAATCAGCTCTCACAGTCTCACGTCAGAATTAGACGCTCATCCGTGTTTCTCAAAGTCAAATTTCGATGTGGTTCCAAACGTCAAATTTCAAAGTGTTTAAGGTGAGACATTAACTCTGAATTTTTAAGGTTAGGGTTAAGTTTAGGCATTAACTGAGAATTCTTAAGATTAGGCATTAACTCAGAATGGTTAAGGTAAGGGTTAAGGTTTGGTATAGGCTTATAACAAAAATATAAGAAACAAACTGGTTTTTCTTTCAAACTTGCAAACTTTGGAATCAGAGACAGATGCTTACGCCCACCCTCGCCCACAACGCCCTCGCAAAACCCAAACCTACAGCGCTTACTGTTGCCCCATAGTGGCCAGTTTTCATGTCATCTCCCGACATCCTCAGACATAGACAGACTTTGAATACTGACTTGTATAACAGTGATATGCTTGGAATATCTCATAATGGGTACTATACATAGCCTGAAGAATACTCTCATAGTAAAATGGTGAACGCAGGACTGAGTACCCAATCATATAAGACTCGAGGGAGGGAACTGGTTGATAACATTTTCCCACAATCGTTACATAGCTGTTTCTCTATCATATCGATTCAGGGAAAGCATATGTTTGCCCCAGACAAACAAACAGTTATAAAGTTCAGATTCCTTCTCAAAAATGGTCTAATCTACGCCTTGATTGGGACACACTGCTCTATCCTCTTCCTCTCTCTGTTCAACACCTCCTTCTCTCTTCCACACGACCTCCCTCTCTCCCACATGACCACCCTATCTCCCACACTACCTCCCTCTCTCCCACATGACCACCCTATCTCCCACACTACGTCCCTCTCTCCCACATGATCTCCCTCTCTCCCACACTGCCTCCCTCTCTCCCACACTACCTCCCTCTCTCCCACACTACCTCCCTCTCTCCCACACTGTCTCCCTCTCTCCCATACTAGCTCCCTCTCTACCACACTACCTCCCTCTCTCCCACACTACCTCCCTCTCTCCCACACTACCTCCCTCTCTCCCACACTGTCTCCCTCTCTCCCACACTGTCTCCCTCTCTCCCACATGACCTCCCTCTCTCCCACACTGTCTCCCTCTCTCCCACACTACCTCCCTCTCTCCCACACTACCTCCCTCTCTCCCACACAACCTCCCTCTCTCCCACACGACCTCCTTCTCTTCTACACGACCTCCCTCTCTCCCACACTACCTCCCTCTCTCCCACACTACCTCCCTCTCTCCCACATGACCACCCTCTCTCCCACACTACCTCCCTCTCTCCCACACTACCTCCCCCTCTCCCACACTACCCTCCCTCTCTCCCACACTACCTCCCTCTCTACCTCCTCTCTCCCACACTACCTCCCTCTCTCCCACACAACCTCCCTCTCTCCCACACGACCTCCTTCTCTTCTACACGACCTCCCTCTCTCCCACACTACCTCCCTCTCTCCCACACTACCCTCCCTCTCTCCCACATGACCACCCTCTCTCCCACACTACCTCCCTCTCTCCCACACTGCCTCCCCTCTCTCCCACATGACATCCATCTCTCCCACATGACCTCCCTCTCTCCCACATGACCTCCCTCTGACCACACTACCATCCCTTTCTCCCACAACTACCTCCCTCTCTCCCACACTACCTCCCTCTCTCTCACACTACCTCCCTCTCTCCCACACTGCCTCCCTCTCTCCCACACTACCTCCCTCTCTCCCACACTACCTCCCTCTCTCCCACACTACCTCCCTCTCTCCCACACTACCTCCCTCTCTCCCACACTGTCTCCCTCTCTCCCATACTAGCTCCCTCTCTCCCACACTACCTCCCTCTCTCCCACACTACCTCCTCTCTCCCACACTACCCTCCCTCTCTCCCACACTGTCTCCCTCTCTCCCACACTACTCCCTCTCTCCCACACTACCTCCCTCTCTCCCACACTGCCTCCCTCTCTCCCACACTACCTCCCTCTCTCCCACACTACCTCCCTCTCTCCCACACTACCTCCCTCTCTCCCACACTACCACCCTCTCTCCCACACTGTCTCCCTCTCTCCCACACACCCTCCCTCTCTCCCACACTACCTCCCTCTCTCCCACACTACCTCCCTCTCTCCCACACTACCTCCCTCTCTCCCACACTGTCTCCCTCTCTCCCATACTAGCTCCCTCTCTCCCACACTACCTCCCTCTCTCCCACACTGCCTCCCTCTCTCCCACACTACCTCCCTCTCTCCCACACTACCTCCCTCTCTCCCACACTACCTCCCTCTCTCCCACACTACCTCCCTCTCTCCCACACTGTCTCCCTCTCTCCCACACTACCTCCCTCTCTCCCACATGATCTCCCTCTCTCCCACACTGCCTCCCTCTCTCCCACACGCCCCCCTCTCTCCCACATGACCACCCTATCTCCCACACTGTCTCCCTCTCTCCCACACTGTCTCCCTCTCTCCCACACTGTCTCCCTCTCTCCCACACTACCTCCCTCTCTCCCACACTGTCTCCCTCTCTCCCACACTGTCTCCCTCTCTCCCACACTGTCTCCCTCTCTCCCACACTACCTCCCTCTCTCCCATACTAGCTCCCTCTCTCCCACACTACGTCCCTCTCTCCCACATGATCTCCCTCTCTCCCCACACTGCCTCCCTCTCTCCCACACGGCCCCCCTCTCTCCCACATGACCACCCTCTCTCCCACACTACCTCCCTCTCTCCCACACTGTCTCCCTCTCTCCCACACAACCTCCCTCTCTCCCACACTACCTCCCTCTCTCCCACACTACCTCCCTCTCTCCCACACTACCTCCCTCTCTCCCACACTGTCTCCCTCTCTCCCATACTAGCTCCCTCTCTCCCACACTGTCTCCCTCTCTCCCATACTAGCTCCCTCTCTCCCACACTACGTCCCTCTCTCCCACATGATCTCCCTCTCTCCCACACTGCCTCCCTCTCTCCCACACGGCCCCCCTCTCTCCCACATGACCACCCTATCTCCCACACTGTCTCCCTCTCTCCCACACTGTCTCCCTCTCTCCCACACGACCTCCTTCTCTTCTACACGACCTCCCTCTCTCCCACACTACCTCCCTCTCTCCCACATGACCACCCTCTCTCCCACACTACCTCCCTCTCTCCCACACTACCTCCCCCTCTCCCACACTACCTCCCTCTCTCCCACACTACCTCCCTCTCTATCTCCCTCTCTCCCACACTGTCTCCCTCTCTCCCACACTGCCTCCCTCTCTCCCACATGACCTCCCTCTCTCCCACATGACCTCCCTCTCTCCCACATGACCTCCCTCTGACCCACACTACCTCCCTCTCTCCCACACTACCTCCCTCTCTCCCACACTGCCTCCCTCTCTCCCACACTGCCTCCCTCTCTCCCACACTACCTCCCTCTCTCCCACACTACCTCCCTCTCTCCCACACTACCTCCCTCTCTCCCACACTACCTCCCTCTCTCCCACACTGTCTCCCTCTCTCCCATACTAGCTCCCTCTCTCCCACACTACCTCCCTCTCTCCCACACTGCCTCCCTCTCTCCCACACTACCTCCCTCTCTCCCACACTACCTCCCTCTCTCCCACACTACCTCCCTCTCTCCCACACTGTCTCCCTCTCTCCCATACTAGCTCCCTCTCTCCCACACTACCTCCCTCTCTCCCACACTACCTCCCTCTCTCCCACACTACCTCCCTCTCTCCCATATCTGCTCCCCTCCTTCCCTTCCTCTTGCCCTCCTTCCTCCTCTCCTGTCTCTCCTGGGGTTTTTTCCCAGGTAACAAAATCTCCTTTCAGCCTATCAGGGCAGCTGGTGATCTTTATGGCCATTTAATGGGTTCTTCCAGCTAACAGTCTGTATTTTACGGCTCCCTATACAAGGGCCCCATTGTGTGCAGCGGCACTGATAGCAGATAAACACTTGTTATCAGGCACAATAAGACATCATTACTTTCACCCTGGTATCTCCCCATCCCTCTCCTCGCTGCATTATCTCACCACTTAGGAGGGATAGAGAGAACCATCAAGCTCTTTGAAGATCTCCGTCGCGGCAACGCCATCTCCTTCACTTGTTCTCTGTTTCATTCGCTCTCTCACACACTCGAGAGGCGCATATACTCTCTCACCGTTTAATTTTTTTAACCTTAATTTAACCTTTATTTAACTAGGCAAATCAGTTAAGAACAAATTCTTATTTACAATGATGCCCTCCCAAAAGGCTAAAGGACACCTGAGACGGGGGCTGGGATTAAAAAAAAAAAAATATAGGACATAACACACATCATGACAAGAGAGACAACACAACACTACATAAAGAGAGACTTAAGACAACAACATAGCATGGCAGCAACACATGACAACAACATGGTAGCAACACAACATGGCAGCAGCACAACATGGTAGCAGCACAAAACATGGTACAAACTTTATAGGGAGAAAGACAACAGCACAAAGGGGAAGAAGGTAAAGACAACAATGCATTGTGCAAAGCAGCCACAACTGTCAGTAAGAGTGTCCATGAGTCTTTGAATGAAGAGATTGAGATTGAGAAAGGGTGCCATCGGGTGGACCTGGCTCTCAAGAGAAGTCAGGCTATGTGCCCACTGCCCACAAAATGAGGTGGAAACCAAACTGCACTTCCTAACCTCCTGCCAACTGTATGACCATCAGAGACACACATTTCCCTCAGATTACACAGACCCACAAAGAATTTGAAAACAAATCCAATCTTGATAAACTCCCATTTTTATTAGGTGAAATACCAGTATTCCATCACAGCAGCAAGATGTATGACCTGTTACCACGAGAAAAGGGCAACTAGTGAAGAACAAACACCATGTAAATACAACCTGTTTATTTATTTTCCCTTTCAACTATTTGCACAGTGTTACAACACTGAATATTCACTCTAAGAAGAAAGGGTTCCAAAAGGGTTCCAACCCCCAAAGGAAAACCCTTTTAGTTTCCAGGTTAAAAATCTCTGTGAAAAGGGTTCTACCTGGAACCCAAAAGGGTCCTTCAAAGGGTTCTCCTATGGGGACAGCCGAAGAACCCATTTAAGTTCTAGATAGCTCCTTTTTTTGTAGCCAATATTATAGCATTTGAAATGTCTTTATTCTTTTAAAGCTCTTGGGAGTGTAATGTTCACTGTTAAATTCTCATTGTTTATTTCCCTTGTTCATTTTCCTTTTGTTACTTGTCTATTTCACTTGCTTTGGCAATGTTAACATATGTTTCCCAGGCCAATAAAGCCCTTCAATTGAGAGAGACAGAGAGACCTAAGTCTCAACCTCTGTCAATGATTGAAAATGATTACTGCTAATTAGTTTGACAGAGTATCAGTCTACTGTTGAGTCAGTGACATCAAATAAAACATAGAAGCTATGTCATGATGAAATCTTATTTCTGGGAAGCCTTGGCAGCTGGTGTGCTGGATGGCTACACTGAACACACACACATACATACGCACGCACGCACACGCACACACACATGCACACACACACACACACACACACACAGGGGACAATGTGCCACCCAGACTCTCTATTCTGTCATTGTTTCATTCACACGTTCCTTCTAAAGATGAGAGCAAATTGAAAACTTCCTCCACAACAAAGGCAATAGAGTTGACCCCCAGATGACTTGATGACAGGAGAGATAAAAATATGTCTCAACAATGGAGGGTGTGTGTGTGTGTGTATGTGTATGTGTGTGTGTGTGTGTGTGTGTGTGTGTGTGTATGTGTGTGTGTTTGTGCTCCTGAAACAGAGACACACAGACACCTAGTTGAGTGAGTCATTCTTGAACATCTGTCACACCTTGGACAATGCAAACGAGTTAATCTAATCCAGCCACTGAGTGCCGGAGGCATAAGAGCACAGTTCCATCCTTGGTTTGGGCTAGGATTAGAGTTACGGTTAGGGTCAGGTTTACTGTTAGGGTTACGGTTTGGGCTAGGGTTCGGGTTAGGGTCAGGGTCAGGGTTACTGGAAATGTTCCCAAAATTTTTTGGGGCACTGAGCAAATTTGAGGTCTTGTGAGTGAAAACTTGAATGTTGTGAGAATTTTGTGCACCTTCCGGCGCGCCTTTACAGTGAACAATAGGCTGTACCCTTACAGTTTTAGACAGTAGCCAATAGGCTGTACCCTTACAGTTTTAGACAGTAGCCAATAGGCTGTACCCTTACAGTTTTAGACAGTAGCCAATAGGCTGTACCCTTACACTTTTAGACAGTAGCCAATAGGCTGTACCCTGTCAGTTTTAGACAGTAGCCAATAGGCTGTACCCTGTCAGTTTTAGACAGTAGCCAATAGGCTGTCAGTTTTAGACAGTAGCCAATAGGCTGTACCCTTAAAGTTTTAGACCCGTAGCCAATAGGCTGTACCCTGTCAGTTTTAGACAGTAGCCAATAGGCTGTACCCATACAGTTTTAGACAGTAGCCAATAGGCTGTCAGTTTTAGACCCGTAGCCAATAGGCTGTCAGTTTTAGACCCGTAGCCAATAGGCTGTACCCTTACAGTTTTAGACAGTAGCCAATAGGCTGTACCCTTACAGTTTTAGACAGTAGCCAATAGGCTGTACCCTTACAGTTTTAGACCCGTAGCCAATAGGCTGTACCCTTACAGTTTTAGACAGTAGCCAATAGGCTGTCAGTTTTAAGCAGTAGCCAATAGGTTGTACCCTTACAGTTTTAGACAGTAGCCAATAGGTTTGCACCCTGTCAGTTTTAGACAGTAGCCAATAGGCTGTACCCTTACAGTTTTAGACAGTAGCCAATAGGCTGTACCCTTACGGTTTTAGACCCGTAGCCAATAGGCTGTACCCTTACAGTTTTAGACAGTAGCCAATAGGCTGTCAGTTTTAAGCAGTAGCCAATAGGTTGTACCCTTACAGTTTTAGACAGTAGCCAATAGGTTGTACCCTGTCAGTTTTAGACAGTAGCCAATAGGCTGTACCCTTACAGTTTTAGACAGTAGCCAATAGGTTGTACCCTGTCAGTTTTAGACAGTAGCCAATAGGTTGTACCCTTACAGTTTTAGACAGTAGCCAATAGGCTGTACCCTTACAGTTTTAGACAGTAGCCAATAGGCTGTACCCTGTCAGTTTTAGACAGTAGCCAATAGGCTGTACCCTTACAGTTTTAGACAGTAGCCAATAGGCTGTCAGTTTTAAGCAGTAGCCAATAGGCTGTACCCTTACACTTTTAGACAGTAGCCAGTAGCCAATAGGCTGTACCCTTACACTTTTAGACAGTAGCCAATAGGCTGTACCCTTACAGTTTTAGACAGTAGCCAATAGGCGGTACCCTGTCAGTTTTAAACAGTAGCCAATAGGCTGTACCCTTACACTTTTAGACAGTAGCCAGTAGCCAATAGGCTGTACCCTTACACTTTTAGACAGTAGCCAATAGGCTGTCAGTTTTAAGCAGTAGCCAATAGGCTGTACCCTTACAGTTTTAGACAGTAGACAATAGGCTGTACCCTGTCAGTTTTAAGCAGTAGCCAATAGGCTGTACCCTTACAGTTTTAGACAGTAGCCAATAGGTTGTACCCTGTCAGTTTTAGACAGTAGCCAATAGGCTGTACCCTGTCAGTTTTAGACAGTAGCCAATAGGCTGTCAGTTTTAGACAGTAGCCAATAGGCTGTACCCTTAAAGTTTTAGACCCGTAGCCAATAGGCTGTACCCTGTCAGTTTTAGACAGTAGCCAATAGGCTGTACCCATACAGTTTTAGACAGTAGCCAATAGGCTGTCAGTTTTAGACCCGTAGCCAATAGGCTGTACCCTTACAGTTTTAGACAGTAGCCAATAGGCTGTACCCATACAGTTTTAGACAGTAGCCAATAGGCTGTACCCTGTCAGTTTTAAGCAGTAGCCAATAGGCTGTACCCTTACAGTTTTAGACAGTAGCCAATAGGTTGTACCCTGTCAGTTTTAGACAGTAGCCAATAGGCTGTAAACTGTCAGTTTTAGACAGTAGCCAATAGGCTGTACCCTGTCAGTTTTAGACAGTAGCCAATAGGCTGTCAGTTTTAGACAGTAGCCAATAGGCTGTACCCTTAAAGTTTTAGACCCGTAGCCAATAGGCTGTACCCTGTCAGTTTTAGACAGTAGCCAATAGGCTGTACCCATACAGTTTTAGACAGTAGCCAATAGGCTGTCAGTTTTAGACCCGTAGCCAATAGGCTGTCAGTTTTAGACCCGTAGCCAATAGGCTGTACCCTTACAGTTTTAGACAGTAGCCAATAGGCTGTACCCTTACAGTTTTAGACAGTAGCCAATAGGCTGTACCCTTACAGTTTTAGACCCGTAGCCAATAGGCTGTACCCTTACAGTTTTAGACAGTAGCCAATAGGCTGTCAGTTTTAAGCAGTAGCCAATAGGTTGTACCCTTACAGTTTTAGACAGTAGCCAATAGGTTTGCACCCTGTCAGTTTTAGACAGTAGCCAATAGGCTGTACCCTTACAGTTTTAGACAGTAGCCAATAGGCTGTACCCTTACAGTTTTAGACCCGTAGCCAATAGGCTGTACCCTTACAGTTTTAGACAGTAGCCAATAGGCTGTCAGTTTTAAGCAGTAGCCAATAGGTTGTACCCTTACAGTTTTAGACAGTAGCCAATAGGTTGTACCCTGTCAGTTTTAGACAGTAGCCAATAGGCTGTACCCTTACAGTTTTAGACAGTAGCCAATAGGTTGTACCCTGTCAGTTTTAGACAGTAGCCAATAGGTTGTACCCTTACAGTTTTAGACAGTAGCCAATAGGCTGTACCCTTACAGTTTTAGACAGTAGCCAATAGGCTGTACCCTGTCAGTTTTAGACAGTAGCCAATAGGCTGTACCCTTACAGTTTTAGACAGTAGCCAATAGGCTGTACCCTTACAGTTTTAGACAGTAGCCAATAGGCTGTACCCTTACAGTTTTAGACAGTAGACAATAGGCTGTCAGTTTTAAGCAGTAGCCAATAGGCTGTACCCTTACACTTTTAGACAGTAGCCAGTAGCCAATAGGCTGTACCCTTACACTTTTAGACAGTAGCCAATAGGCTGTCAGTTTTAAGCAGTAGCCAATAGGCTGTACCCTTACAGTTTTAGACAGTAGCCAATAGGCTGTACCCTGTCAGTTTTAAACAGTAGCCAATAGGCTGTACCCTTACACTTTTAGACAGTAGCCAGTAGCCAATAGGCTGTACCCTTACACTTTTAGACAGTAGCCAATAGGCTGTCAGTTTTAAGCAGTAGCCAATAGGCTGTACCCTTACAGTTTTAGACAGTAGACAATAGGCTGTACCCTGTCAGTTTTAAGCAGTAGCCAATAGGCTGTACCCTTACAGTTTTAGACAGTAGCCAATAGGTTGTACCCTGTCAGTTTTAGACAGTAGCCAATAGGCTGTACCCTGTCAGTTTTAGACAGTAGCCAATAGGCTGTACCCTGTCAGTTTTAGACAGTAGCCAATAGGCTGTCAGTTTTAGACAGTAGCCAATAGGCTGTACCCTTAAAGTTTTAGACCCGTAGCCAATAGGCTGTACCCTGTCAGTTTTAGACAGTAGCCAATAGGCTGTACCCATACAGTTTTAGACAGTAGCCAATAGGCTGTCAGTTTTAGACCCGTAGCCAATAGGCTGTCAGTTTTAGACCCGTAGCCAATAGGCTGTACCCTTACAGTTTTAGACAGTAGCCAATAGGCTGTACCCATACAGTTTTAGACAGTAGCCAATAGGCTGTACCCTGTCAGTTTTAAGCAGTAGCCAATAGGCTGTACCCTTACAGTTTTAGACAGTAGCCAATAGGTTGTACCCTGTCAGTTTTAGACAGTAGCCAATAGGCTGTACCCTGTCAGTTTTAGACAGTAGCCAATAGGCTGTACCCTGTCAGTTTTAGACAGTAGCCAATAGGCTGTCAGTTTTAGACAGTAGCCAATAGGCTGTACCCTTAAAGTTTTAGACCCGTAGCCAATAGGCTGTACCCTGTCAGTTTTAGACAGTAGCCAATAGGCTGTACCCATACAGTTTTAGACAGTAGCCAATAGGCTGTCAGTTTTAGACCCGTAGCCAATAGGCTGTCAGTTTTAGACCCGTAGCCAATAGGCTGTACCCTTACAGTTTTAGACAGTAGCCAATAGGCTTTACCCATACAGTTTTAGACAGTAGCCAATAGGCTGTACCCTTACAGTTTTAGACAGTAGCCAATAGGTTGTATCCTTACAGTTTTAGACAGTAGCCAATAGGCTATTCTGGGGATTGGAGCATAATGTAGGCCTAACAACAAAATCTATGGAGCAAATCCCATAACATTTTCACATGGAGATACCTTTAGATTTCTATGATATTGTCACTCCCTGACCTTAGTTATCTTCGTTTTCTTTATTATTTTGGTTAGGTCAGGGTGTGACAACGGTGGTCTGTTTAGTTTTGTATTTTCTAGAGTTTTTTGTATGTCTAGGAGTTTATGTCTATGGTTGCCTAGATTGGTTCTCAATCAGAGGCAGCTGTTTATCGTTGTCTCTGATTGGGGACCATATTTAGGCAGCCATATTCCTTGGGTATTTTGTGGGTTGTTATTCTATGTTTAGTTGCCTGTTCTGCACTAGTCATATAGTGCCACGGTTTGTTTTGTTCAGTGTTTGTTCTTTCATTAAATAAGTTATATACGCTTACCACGCAGCGCCTTGGTCTCCTCATTATGACGGCCGTGATAGATATACCATACAGTAGTCTATATGTGGTGTTCAATGCAGGCCTAAATTGCTTGAGACTTTCAAAAATATTTTGAAGGGCTTGAATTAATATTTTTTTACGTGGTCTGTAACACCATGGGCCAAATAGGTGACTTTACATTGCATTGTGTTGTATGATGCAAGAGATCACTTTACAAAATAAAATGAATTGTTATTACCATACAGAGAATTAGACAATGTAGACTACCCCTCTGCCTATTGGCATTATTGCATATTCAAGTCTGTCTCAAAATACCACACTGTCCCTTTAACTAAGACATAAACGTTTTACCTGACTGGCTTTTCAAAGACAGCTTAAAATGAAACCTACAGGTTTTGTGCTCTTGTAGGGAGCAGGAACTCCACATTTCTGACCTATACTTATCTATACCTGGGCTAATAACTTGTTAAATAGCAAAGAATATCAACAAATGTGAACACGCGCGGCTCTGTGCACTGATCTGAACTGATATGAAAAGCGCATTCTCTCTCCCTTGATTAAAAGTCCACTCGTTAGTTACCCGTGCCAATAGAATTCTACTCGGTTGCGTTCTGACTCTGCCTACAACAAAATCATGTTTTGGTTTGTTGCATTGAAAAGGGACTGATATAATGTTGATTCAATCACAGAACATTGATCTATAAAGTGCAGGCTAATGGGGCGAACTCAGTGAAGTTCAATATCTTGCGTCTCTGCACATTCTGGCATTTATTTTGCGTGGCAGTCCTGGAGGAGGTGCGCAATTTAGAGGGAACATTGGTTACTGGTGTAGATGAAAGAGTCCTTCAAAGTGATAAATATTGTTCATTGGCGAAAGCAAACCAATCATTGGCTAGTGTTAACTTCCAGAAAATGTCACCTCATATTCAATCCATCTCAAAATGGGTAGAGAATCGCAGGGGTAAAATGTGAAAATAAATCGCTTAATCAATTGGTTTATCAATAGTTGACCAGTGAAGTTTTGTCGATTCTATGAAATTGTCGTATGGGTAAATCAAGGCTTTGGTGCTTTTTGTGATGGCTTGGAATTGATCGATGAGGATAACATTACCTTAGCTGTGACAAGATTGGGTCACAGCGACTTTGCTATTCTGTTATCAGGAGACCTTGCCCCTGATCAGGACGGCCCAACGTTCCAGAACATTCTGAGTCAGAGACATGTATTATATAGAACTGATATGATGTGATGTAGAGTCTATCATCTACATGCTCTTGAACCCATTTGGTCTCTACTGCTTAAAGTGTATTCTGATGAAAATGGCTGACGATACCAGTGTGAGTAATGTTTATGTAGTGTCTGTTACTGGAGGTCAATGATAGATGATGTCACAGTGTGTCTCAGCTCCTGATCCAATCATCTCCATGCCTAATTAACCCTTCAGACAGGCTGTCCATCTGACTATGTGTGTGTCCTCCTCGTGAATCTTTACATATCTGTCATTCCTCTGCCCTCCCTCCCTTCCTCTCTCCCTCCCTACCCTTCCTCCTTCCCTGTAGAAGATGACCTGTTTAAAAGGTGAAAGGTCAATGAGCTCATCTTTCTCAGACCTGGAGTCCAATTGGTTTAACTGAGCAGCCCGTCCCCCGATGCAGCAGGTAGGTTTAATCAACAGGGTCATCTAACTAAAGGAGACTGGAAAAGCAATGATATGTTAATGGCTGTAAGTAACAAATGGGGCAAAGACATCAGACCAACATCCACATTTGGTTGATATTTGATTGAAATGTCAACCAACGTGAATTCAACCTGCAAATATGACACAATGGTAGTGATGGAGATGTTATTATGGTAAGACTAGTACTAGTAACGCTGCTATAACGCTGCTATAACACTGCTATAACACTGCTATAACGCTTCTATAACGCTTCTATAACGCTGCTATAACACTGCTATAACACTGCTATGACACTGCTATAACGCTTCTATAACGCTGCTATAATGCTTCTATAACGCTGCTATAACACTGCTATAACACTGCTATAACACTGCTATAACACTGCTATAACGCTGCTATAACACTGCTATAACACTGCTATAACACTTCTATAACACTGCTATAACACTGCTATAACACTGCTATGACACTGCTATAACGCTTCTATAACGCTGCTATAATGCTTCTATAACGCTGCTATAACACTGCTATAACACTTCTATAACACTGCTATAACAGTCACTACCTGTGGCTGCTGAATCTCTATTTAATGCCTATTTGTCCTGTGTCACCTCTAGCTTCACTACACCTCTCCTCTCTGTCCAGGCCGAGCCGGTGTTGTGTTACTGTGTTTCTGTTCAGGAAGTGGTCCAGCAGTGCCAGGGCAGGACGGGACCGGAGCGAGGAGTGGCGCTAACTGAGGAATTAGAAATCCTAGAATTGCCCGTTCTGTCAGGCCTGGTGACAAGCTGAAAGGCTGCAGCTGTCAATAGAAGATGTATCTCCCGCCCTGTCCCGCTCCTCGCCCAACATGAAACTTCAATAGCTAATTAAAACTCTGTACTCCCCCCTTTTGCCTCCCTCCTCCCCCTGCCACCTCTCTGTCCTGTTCACTCTCCTTGTGTCGCTCTCTGACCCTTCCCTCCTTCTTCTTTCTCTCATCCCTCACATCAAACCCCAACCTTGTGTTCTCATCCCTCACATCAAACCCCAACCTTGTGCTCTCAGCCCTCACCTCAAACCCCAACCTTGTGCTCTCATCCCTCACCTCAAACCCCAACCTAGTGTTCTCACCCCTCACCTCAAACGCCAACCTTGTGCTCTCATCCCTCACTTCAAACCCCAACCTTGTGCTCTCATCCCTCACCTCAAACCCCAACCTTGTGCTCTCATCCCTCACCTAAAACCCCAACCTTGTGCTCTCATCCCTCACCTCAAACCCCAACCTTGTGCTCTCATCCCTCACCTCAAACCCCAACCTTGGGCTCTCATCCCTCACCTCAAACCCCAACCTAGTGTTCTCACCCCTCACCTCAAACCCCAACCTTGTGCTCTCATCCCTCACCTCAAACCCCAACCTTGTGCTCTCATCCCTCACCTCAAACCCCAACCTAGTGTTCTCACCCCTCACCTCAAACCCCAACCTTGTGCTCTCATCCCTCACCTCAAACCCCAACCTTGTGCTCTCATCCCTCACCTCAAACCCCAACCTAGTGTTCTCACCCCTCACCTCAAACCCCAACCTTGTGCTCTCATCCCTCACCTCAAACCCCAACCTTGTGCTCTCATCCCTCACCTCAAACCCCAACCTAGTGTTCTCACCCCTCACCTCAAACCCCAACCTTGTGCTCTCATCCCTCACCTCAAACCCCAACCTTGTGCTCTCATCCCTTACCTCAAACCCCAACCTAGTGTTCTCACCCCTCACCTCAAACCCCAACCTTGTGCTCTCATCCCTCACCTCAAACCCCAACCTTGTGCTCTCATCCCTCACCTCAAACCCCAACCTAGTGTTCTCACCCCTCACCTCAAACCCCAACCTTGTGCTCTCATCCCTCACCTCAAACCTCAACCTTGTGCTCTCATCTCTCACCTCAAACCTCAACCTAGTGTTCTCACCCCTCACCTCAAACCCCAACCTTGTGCTCTCATCCCTCACTTCAAACCCCAACCTTGTGCTCTCATCCCTCACCTCAAACCCCAACCTTGTGTTCTCATCCCTCACCTCAAACCCCAACCTTGTGTTCTCACCCCTCACCTCAAACCCGAACCTTGTGTTCTCATCTCATCCCACACCTCAAACCCCAACCTTGTGCTCTCATCCCACACCTCAAACCCCAACCTTGTGTTCTCATCCCTCACCTCAAACCCCAACCTTGTGTTCTCATCCAACACCTCAAACCCCAACCTTGTGTCTGATTTTTCTCCCACTCGTTCTTCATCCCTCTCTCTCACTTTTCCTCCATCTATTTCTCTCCCCATCATAACCCTGACTTATCTTTCAACCCCCTTTATCACCCCTCTTCTCCTCCCCCTCCCCTCTCCCTCTCCCGTCGCTCTTTCCTTTCTCTCCCCTCCCCTCCCCACCCCTCCCCTCCCCTCCCCTCCCCTCCCCTCCCCTCCCCTCTCCTCTCCCTTTCCCCTTCCCCTTCCCCCTCCCCCTCCCCCTCCCCCTCCCCCTCCCCCTCCCCCTCCCCCCTCCCCCTCCCCTCCCCTCCTCTTCCTGGTGGCTGCGGTGACAATGCAGCATTATGGAATAAATAGTTTCATTATGCTACATTGTGCTCTGTCGTCAGGCCAACCACACTGTTATTAATGGCCCAGGCCTCCTTTGATTAAGACACATGATTTATGAAGAAACACACACTAGTGGCACGTCTCTGTAACACACACACATATGCACACACACATGCACTCACACACAAATCCTCGCAACCAGAGCAAGGGATCGTTCTGTTTTCCTTTCATGATTTATGCTAAAAATGTATTCCAATATATTATAATGTAAGCAAGACGAAGGCACCTAAAAGTATTAACATCTGAAATCTGTACTGTCAACGGAAAAGAACATGAAGTCTGATTA
Source organism: Oncorhynchus kisutch (assembly GCF_002021735.2). Taxonomy (NCBI): domain Eukaryota; kingdom Metazoa; phylum Chordata; class Actinopteri; order Salmoniformes; family Salmonidae; genus Oncorhynchus; species Oncorhynchus kisutch. Next base: position 280,867 of record NW_022261982.1, on the reverse strand, counting down.
GTAGGAGAGAGATGAGGTGAGAGAGTTATCCTAGACAGATGCAGACACTCAAACCTAATGGAGACGGTAGTTCCATTTTTACGCCCAGTCACCAGAGGTCACGGCGCTGGGCCGGGGTCGTTAAGGGTGCTACCCAATCAGGGACTTAACGAGCGCTCGTTTGGGCATCTTTCAATTACCGTCTTACAGGCTGACCACAGAGGACCAGGTAAAAGTGTGTGTGTATGTGTGTACACGTCTGACTGTAGTGTATGGATGCATGAGTGAGAGTGTGAGGGTCGTTTGACTAAACAGATGTATTCTGTGTGTATGTGTGTGTGTGGTGTGTGTGTGTGTGTGTGTGTGTGTGTGTGTGTGTGTGTGTGTGTGTGTGTGTGTGTGTGTGTGTGTGTGTGTGTGTGTGTGTGTGTGTGTGTGTGTGTGTGTGTGTGTGTGTGTGTGTGTGTGTGTGTGTGTGCGTGCGTGTGTCAGGGCCCATTTATCAGTCCAGTTAACCCCTGGCAGCATGTTGTAATGTGGACGAGGGACCAGGCGGAGACCAGGCACTCGCTCTAATTAAACCACTCACCACCCCCAACGGCAGCCCCTCCCTACACACAAGAGACAACCAGTCCCCCTCTCCCCCTGGATCACTCACCTCTGCACTGTAGACCAGCACAAGACAAGGTGAGACTGGGAGACTCGGTGGATGATGATATGGATTTAGAACTATTATTGTCTCCTTGGCAACTGAAAAGGTGAACGCAATGGTTGGTTGGATTTGCCAAACAAATTTTTGCAGTGTTATAATCCCAAATGTCAATGTACAACCCTTACAGGTGTAATCCGGGATTTTTTAAAAATCGGCCACCCATCCACTTGTTTTATGTAAGACAGAGCTATGGATGCAAGGACTAACCGTACATCTTATCAAATACAGTTTTAACCATGTTTTGAAACTTAACTGTGTTTGTTTACAATTACAGTCGTGGCCAAAAGTTTTGGGAATGACACTGTAACGGCCGTTGGTGGAAGAAGGTGAGGACCAAGGTGCAGCGTGGTACGTGTTTGTCATTTTAATGGTAAAACTGAACACTATACAACAAGCAACAAAAGCACAACTGAAACAGCTCCGTCAGGTGTGAAACACTCTAAACAGAAAATAACTACCCACACCACACAGGTGGGAAAAGGCTACCTAGGTATGGTTCTCAATCAGAGACAACGAGAGACATCTGCCTCTGATTGAGAACCACACCCGGCCAAACAACACGGAAATCCAAAACATAGAAAATGAACATAGAATGCCCACCCTAGTCACACCCTGGCCTAACCAAAATAGAGAATAAAAGCCTCTCTATGGCCAGGGCGTGACAGACACAAATATTAATTTTCACAAAGTCTGCTGCCTCAGTTTGTATGATGGCAATTCACATATACTCCAGAATGTTATGAAGTGATCAGATAAATTGCAAAGTCCCTCTTCGCCTTGCAAATGAACTGAATCCCTAAAAAACATTTCCACTGCATTTCAGCCCTGCCACAAAAGGACCAGCTGACATCATGTCAGTGATTTTCTCGTTAACACAGGTGTGAGTGTTGACGAGGACAAGGCTGGAGATCACTCTGTCATGCTGATTGAGTTCGAATAACAGACTGGAAGCTTCAAAAGGAGGGTGGTGCTTGGAGTCATTGTTCTTCCTCTGTCAATCATGGTTACCTGCAAGGAAACATGTGCCGTCTTCATTGCTTTGTACAAAAAGGGCTTCACAGACAAGGACATTGTTGCCAGTAATATTGCACCTAACTCAACCATTTATCGGATCATCAAGAACGGTTCAAAGGAGAGCGGTTCAATTGTTGTGAAGAAGACTTCAGAGCGCCCAAGAAAGTCCAGCAAGCGCCAGGACCGTCTCCTAAAGTAGATCCAGCTGCGGGATCAGGGAACCACCAGTACAGAGCTCAGAAATGGCAGCAGGCAGGTGTGAGTGCATCTGCACGCACAGTGAGGCAAAGACTTTTGGAGGATAGCCTGGTGTCAAGAAGGGCAGCAAAGAAGCCACTTCTCTCCAGGAAAAACACAAGGGACAGACTGATATTCTGCAAAAGGTACAGGGATTGGACTGCTGAGGACTCGGGTAAAGTCATTTTCTCTGATGAATCCCCTTTCCGATTGTTTGGGGCATCTGGTAAAAAGCTTGTCCGGAGAAGACAAGGTGAGCGCTAGCATCAGTCCTGTGTCATGCCAACAGTAAAGCATCCTGAGACCATTCATGTGTGGGGTTGCTTCTCAGCCAAGGAAGTGGGCTCACTCACAATTTTGCCTAAGAACTCAGCCATGAAGGGTACCAACACATCCTCCGAGAGCAACTTCTCCCAACCATCCAGGAACAGTTTGGTGACGAACAATGCCTTTTCCAGCACGATGGAGCACCTTGCCATGAGGCAAAAGTGATAACTATGTGGCTTGGGGAACAAAACATTGGTATTTTGGGTCCATGGCCAGGAAACTCCCAAGACCTTAATCCCATTGAGAACCCACAAATTCTGACAAAGTCCAAGCATTGATTATGCAAGAATGGGCTGCCATCAGTCAGGGATGTGGCCCAGAAGTTAATTGACAGCATGCCAGGGCGGATTGCAGAGGTCTTGAAAAAGAAGGGTCAACACTGCAAATATTGACTCTTTGTATATACTTCATGTAATTGTCAATACAAGCCTTTGACACTTATCAAATGCTTGTAATTATACTTCAGTATTCCATAGTAACATCTGACAAAAATATCTAAAGACATTGAAGCAGCAAACTTTGTGGAAATTAATATTTGTGTCATTCTCAAAACTTTTGGCCACGACTTTACATAGAGTAAAACAGGCTTATATTTTGGGTTCTGATCGGTTGGACAGTTGAACTAACCTCATGAGGCTTGAATAAGTTATATTCTTCAACAATCCATGGCGGCAGTATATGCTATATCAATAACTTTAAAGTTTAAAAAAATAACGTACCAATCCCGGATTGCACAATTAAAGGCGGAGAACAAGGAAGAAGGAAACATTCATAATCGTATTCTTGACCTCTATACACCTGGCTTGACCCAATACTAAGTATGTACAAAGGCCTATGAGTCAATCCAGTTGCTCTTTGACCAGGAGAATATACACAAATTACCACTGACATCTCAAAGCCGCTAACTAATCCTATTCACATCCAGTGTTTGACTGTTTGATCTAATTGACATATGATTGTGTTCTTTCCCTCCCTTTAAGTACCTACGTATACTGTATTTAACTAGTAGTTGGCCTTTTCAAGCAAGATCTAAATAGACAATTGAGTGTTATGCTGACTTGTGGCTAATGTATTTCCTGGTTTTGTAGCTAACTGTGATGAATATGCGTACTGTTAAAACGAGTGGCATTTGAGCTCTGTGAGTGTGTAAATTGGCACGGCGCCATGTTGCAAGCTTTTGTGCCATAGACCCGGATTCAAAGGGGGCTAAGCCGTTGACATCCGTCTGGGGGACAGCATAAAAGGGCTGTCAGAGTGGCTCCATGCTCTGTTTGAACAGAACTAAGCTATAAGTTATATACTATATCCAATGTCCTCATGTCTCTCACACACTTTCTGTCTCTCTCTTTCTTTGTGTTTCTCTCTCTCTCTCTCTTTCTCTCTGTCTTTCTTTCTCTGTCTTTCTCTCTCTTTCTCTCTTTGTTTCTCTCTCTCTCTTTCTCTCTCTCTCTCTCTCTCTCTTTCTCTCTCTCTCTCTCTCTCGCTCTCTCTCTCTTTCCCTCTCTTTCTCTCTCTCTCTCGCTCTCTCTCTGTCTTTCTCTCTCTCTCTCGCTCTCTAACTCTCGCTCTCTCTCGCTCTCTCTCTCTCTTTCTCTCTCTCTCTCTCGCTCTCTCTCTGTCTTTCCCTCTCTTTCTCTCTCTGTCTTTATTTCTCTGTCTTTCTGTTTCTGTCTCTCTCTTTCTTTGTGTTTCTCTCTCTCTTTCTCTCTGTCTTTCTTTCTCTCTTTCTCTCTCTCTCTCTCTGTCTTTCCCTCTCTTTCTCTCTCTGTCTTTATTTCTCTGTCTTTCTGTTTCTGTCTTCAACATACACTCACCCTTTCATTCATGAGTCTCTATTATTTCAAAATGAGAAAAGGAAAAGGATGTGGGTCACAATCACTTTATTAACCCCACGGGGTCACAATATTAACCCTACGGGCTCACAATCACCTTAGTGACCCTATTGGGTCACAATTACCTTAGTAACCCCATTGGGTCACAATCCCTTTATTAACCCTACGGGGTCACAATCACTTTATTAAACCTATGTGGTCACAATCCCTTTATTAAACCTATGTGGTCACAATCCCTTTATTAAACCTATGGGGTCACAATCACTTTATTAAACCTATGTGGTCACAATCCCTTTATTAAACCTATGGGGTCACAATCACTTTATTAACCCTATGGGGTCACAATCACTTTATTAAACCTATGGGGTCACAATCACTTTATTAAACCTATGGGGTCACAATCACTTTATTAAACCTATGGGGTCACAATCACTTTATTAACCCTATGGGGTCACACTCACTTTATTAAACCTATGGGGTCACAATCACTTTATTAACCCTATGGGGTCACAATCACTTTATTAACCCTATGGGGTCACAATCACTTTATTAAACCTATGGGGTCACAATCACTTTATTAAACCTATGGGGTCACAATCACTTTATTAACCCTATGGGGTCACAATCACTTTATTAACCCTATGGGGCCACAATCACTTTATTAAACCTATGGGGTCACAATCACTTTATTAACCCTATGGGGTCACAATCACTTTATTAACCCTATGGGGTCACAATCACTTTATTAACCCTATGGGGTCACAATCACTTTATTAACCCTATTGGGTCACAATCACTTTATTAACTCTATGGGGTCACAATCACTTTATTAACCCTATTGGGTCACAATCACTTTATTAACCCTATGGGGTCACAATCACTTTATTAACCCTATGGGGTCACAATCACTTTATTAACCCTATGGGGTCACAATCACTTTATTAACCCTATGGGGTCACAATCACTTTATTAACCCTATTGGGTCACAATCACTTTATTAACTCTATGGGGTCACAATCACTTTATTAACCCTATTGGGTCACAATCACTTTATTAACCCTATGGGGTCACAATCACTTTATTAAACCTATGGGGTCACAATCCCTTTATTAACCCTATGGGGTCACAATCACTTTATTAACCCTATTGGGTCACAATCACTTTATTAACCCTATTGGGTCACAATCACTTTATTAACCCTATGGGGTCACAATCACTTTATTAAACCTATGGGGTCACAATCACTTTATTAAACCTATGGGGTCACAATCCCTTTATTAAACCTATGGGGTCACAATCCCTTTATTAACCCTATGGGGTCACAATCACTTTATTAAACCTATGGGGTCACAATCCCTTTATTAAACCTATGGAGTCACAATCCCTTTATTAAACCTATGGGGTCACAATCCCTTTATTAACCCTATGGGGTCACAATCACTTTATTAAACCTATGGGGTCACAATCACTTTATTTAACCTATGGGGTCACAATCACTTTATTAACCCTATGGGGTCACAATCACTTTATTAACCCTATGGGGTCACAATCACTTTATTAACCCTATGGGGTCACAATCACTTTATTAAACCTATGGGGTCACAATCACTTTATTAAACCTATGGGGTCACAATCACTTTATTAACCCTATTGGGTCACAATCACTTTATTAAACCTATGGGGCCACAATCACTTTATTAAACCTATGGGGTCACAATCCCTTTGTTAACCCTAATAAAGTGATTGTGACCCCATAGGTTTAATAACCCAATCACTTGATTAACCTTACGGGGTCACGATCACTTGATTAACCCTTTGGGGTCACGATCACTTGATTAACCCTTTGGGGTCACGATCACTTGATTAACCCTTTGTGGTCACGATCACTTGATTAACCCTTTGGGGTCACGATCACTTGATCAACCCTACTGGGCCACGATCACCTTCGTAACCCCACAGGGTCACGATCACCTTATTTAAGAGGCTGACTACTTGTTACACTTCTATGATCTGGACCTGAAATAACAGACAAGTGTTGGTCCCAGCTCTGTGGCGTGTGTATATGGTTATGCAGACAGAGACGGTGCCGTCAACATCTCATTTATGTAATGGCTGTGGGTTTATCGGCATTCAGACATGACTGACAGGTGGAAATGACATCAGTAATATTCTATACCGTACATCAATATGTCCTAAGTAATATGCTATCCTCAAACAGGCTGTTTTCCCCCTCATCTCGCTCACCTCTCTCTCGCTTCCTTCTCTCGTTCACCCTTCTCCCTTTCCCTCTCCTTTCTCTCTCTCTGTCTCTCTCTCCCTTTCTCTCTCTCTACCTTTCTCTCTCTCCCTTTCTCTCTCTCCCTTTCGCTCTCTCTCTCTCTCTCTCTCTCGGTCTGTCTGTCTCTCTCTCCCTTTCGCGCGCTCTCTCTCTCTCTCTCTCTCTCTGTCTCTCTCTCTCTCTCTCTGTCTCTCTCTCTCTCTCTCTCTCTCTCTCTTTCTCTCTCTCTCTCTCTCTGTCTCTGTCTCTGTCTCTCTCTCTCTACAGCCTTATGGTGTCACTGCAGTATCCAATTAGCATAATTGATCCGGGTCAGGTGATAGAGGGACCCATAACAATCACTAGAGGTGAAATAAAAAACTGCTCTCAGTTATTGCTTTAGTCCTCACACACACACACACACTAGTACGCACGCACATGCACACACACTAGTGCACATGCACACACATACATGACTGCACGCACACACACACACACACACCTCTGTAGATTAGCCAAGGTTCTCTATTGTAAAGTGTGTAAGTGAGGACGGAGATGTGGTGGTGAGAGTGTGTGTGATGATTTGACAGGGCTGAGGAGATGAGGAGAGGCTGGTCAGCAGTAAGGAGACAGATGAGACAGACTCTGACAGGCTGCCACTCTCTTCAGCCCATCTCATCAGCATGACTGAGCTGTCACAGCCCTATTTCAGGAAAATTAAACAGGCTTACGGTAAAGGGGCCCGCCCGGGCGGGGCCAGGACGCACAGAGTGTGTGTGTGTGGAGACATGGGGTGTGTGTGTTTGGAAGTGTTTGAGTAGATTTAGTAGTATGAACATGTCTGCACTCACTACTGCAATTCGCTCTGGATAAGAGCATCTACTAAATGGCTGAATGTACATTTACATAAGTATGTGTATCAGCTCCGACACTCGTCGGATGTGGCAGGGCTTGCAAACCATTACAGACTACAAAGAGAAGCACAGCCGAGAACTGCTCAGTGGCACGAGCCTACCAGACGAGCTAAACTACTTCTATGCTCGCTTCAAGGCAAATAACATGGAAATATGCATGAGAGCACCAGCTGTTCCGGATGACCAACAAAGTAACATGGTCCAAGCGCAAAGTGAAGAGGGCACGACAAAACCTATTCCCCCTCAGGAGACTTGTAAGATTTGGCATGGGTCCTCAGATCCTCAAAGGGTTCTACAGCTGCACCATCAAAAGCATCCTGACTGGTTGCATCACTGCCTGGTATGGCAAATGCTCGGCCTCCGACAGCAAGGCACTACAGAAGGTAGTGCGTATGGCCCAGTACATCACTGGGGCCAAGCTTCCTGCCATCCAGCACCTCTATACCAGGCGGTGTCAGAGGAAGTTCCTAAAAATTGTCAAAGACTCCAGCAACCCTTGTCATAGACTGTTCTCTCCTCTACTGCACGGCAAGCGGTACCGGAGTGTCAAGTCTAGGTCCAAGAGGCTTCTAAACAGCTTCTACCCCCAAGCCATAAGACTCCTGAACATCTAATCAAATGGCTACCCAGACTATTTGCCTATTTGCACTACCCCCCCCCCTCCCACCACTGCTATTATCTGTTATTATTTCTGCATAGTAATTTTAATAACTCTACCTACATGTACATATTACCTCAATTACTTCAACTAACCGGTGCCCCCGCACATTGACTCTGTACCGGTACCCCCTGTATATAGTCTCCACATTGACTCTGTACTGGTACCCCCTGTATATAGTCTCCACATTGACTCTGTACCGGTACCCCCTGTATATAGTCTCCACATTGACTCTGTACCGGTACCCCCTGTATATAGTCTCCACATTGACTCTGTACCGGTACCCCCTGTATATAGTCTCCACATTGACTCTGTACCGGTACCCCCTGTATATAGTCTCCACATTGACTCTGTACCGGTACCCCTGTATATAGTCTCCACATTGACTCTGTACCGGTACCCCTGTATATAGTCTCCACATTGACTCTGTACCGGTACCTCCTGTATATAGTCTCCACATTGACTCTGTACCGGTACCTCCTGTATATAGTCTCCACATTGACTCTGTACCGGTACCCCCTGTATATAGTCTCCACATTGACTCTGTACCGGTACCCCCTGTATATAGCCTCCACATTGACTCTGTACCGGTACCCCTGTATATAGTCTCCACATTGACTCTGTACCGGTACCTCCTGTATATAGTCTCCACATTGACTCTGTACCGGTACCCCCTGTATATAGTCTCCACATTGACTCTGTACCGGTACCCCCTGTATATAGCCTCCACATTGACTCTGTACCGGTACCCCTGTATATAGTCTCCACATTGACTCTGTACCGGTACCCCCCTGTATATAGTCTCCACATTGACTCTGTACCGGTACCCCTGTATATAGTCTATTGTTATTTTATTGCTGCTCTTTAATTACTTGTTCCTTTTATTTCTAATTCTTATTTGTATTTTTTAAACTGCATTATTGGTTAGTGGCTTGCAAATAAGCATTTCACTGTAAGGTATTGTATTTGGCACATGTGACTAATAACATTTGATTTGTGTGTGTGTGTGTGTGTGTGTGCGTATCAGATTGATCATCTGCAGAGCAGCCGTGAGTGTACAGATCGGCACACATTGCTCCTCTCGTCTTCTCCTCCCCTCCTTTAAACACCATCCTCTCCTTTTGACATGGTAATGGCTCCAATTTGATGAAGACATTTCACTCATTCAGCGACAACTCTCTGACAAGCTACACAAACACTCCCCCTCCCACCTCCTCCTCAATCACCGTGCCCCTCCCCTCAGCCTGCTGCATGTTGGCTGTGCTGGGCGGTTTAATCAGCTAATTGGCTCTCGCCCCGTCGCCCCTAACGACCGATGCACCGCTAGAGTATCTTGTCATCTATGTCGTCTAATCTGCTTAAATTAACTCCTGATCCACCAATTAAACCTGCGCTCTCCACTACTGGTCGGGTGTGTAGGCTTTTGTTCCAAACCCAGCTCTAACACATCTGTTTCAGAGAATCAACCAAACATGGAACTCTGGTCTGTTATTAGGTTGCAACATAGTCTCATGAGCTATATGTCACATTTTTAAAGAGCAAAATAGTTGTACATGAACGATCGGTGTTGGTATTGGTGTGTGTGAGAGCAACATGGCTGGGTATGTTATTTTCTAAATGTAATCTGTTACAGTTACTAGTTACCTGTCCAAAATTGTAATCAGTAACTTTGGATTACCCAAACTCAGTAACATAATCTGATTACATTCAGTTCCTTTTAGATGACTTTCCCCTTTAAGAGGCATTAGAAGACAAAAAGGTACATTACCATTTGAATCACATCTATTGCAGGATAAATGAATGTTAAAGTTAGTTATCAATGTACATATCTGGCCATATATGGATGTTAAATGTTACTTTATGGGTTTGTTATGTCTTTAAATGATATCTTTACATTATAAACCAAAGTCTATCAGAATTCCAGTCATTCTAATAAATGTTACAGTAAGTGTAACTGATGTTGTTTATGATTTTGTTGTCATGGAGGACTGATTGGTCTTGAAAAATAGATGCTGCGCTCATGGAATGACGTGTTTTGAGCACTACTGAGAAGTGCTATTTACATGTGAAAAATGAATGCCATATGCTGCATTTGCTATAGGTCTATGGTTCAACCTTTTGTTGGTGACACGTTGATATCTTGATAATCCACAGATGAAACAATAACCAAACGGTCACCCCACTTCTGTTTTGGTATGGGGATGGGCCTGGAGAAATGGAACCACTCTCAGATTCATAGACAGAGTTACAAGGACTGACCCTCCATGATATTAGAAGTATTGTTTTGTTATGAGGCTACACAGTGTTTGTTTACATTGACAATGTTAGCAAACATTGGAGGGGAAAAAAGGTTATTTTTTGGGTTCTAATGGAGTTTGACAGTTGAACTAAGCTCATGAGACATTTATAAGTTATATTCTTCAAGAATCTATGGATATACAGAACCAGTCAAAAGCTTGGACATCTACTCATTCAAGGGCTTTTCTTTATTTGGATGATTTTCTACATTGTAGAATAATAATGAAGACATCAACACTATGAAATAACACATATGGAAACATGTACTAACCAAAAAGTGTTAAACAAATCAAAATATATTTTATATTTGAGATTCTTCAGTAGCCCCCCTTTGCCTTGATGACAGCTTTAGAAGTAGAAAAATGGATATAGAAACTACAGATTGCCCCTTTAAGTCTATCAAAGGTGTACGAGTTTGAACACGTGTCCATTAGGCCTATGGATTTAAAACATGTATCAGCATGAATTAGATTGAGAAATAAAAGCCCCACTGTTATTCCATAGGCTGGGATCCACACTGTACAGCTGTTGCAAGAGCACATTTTTCACTGGCTGTCAACTGGTTTCAAAAACAATGATTGATAGTAAGTTCGAACTTCTTGCATTCAATCATTATTGGGTTCAAATACACACTTAGATTTGTGAACAGCCATCCTCAACAACCACAATCCGTTCGGCGCAAATAGCTAAATGAGAGAGCAACAGTATGAGTCACATCAATGCCCTATGTAGATATCAATAATAAGGAATATCTGTATCGCCGTAAACTACATCAAGCGTTTATTCAAGTTGGATCATCTTTGGATGCCGACAGCAGTCGCACCATTGGAAGACACAGCTTGGACTGTAACCTATAAAAACCTATTCCTGCTCTTTTCCCACAATCCATCAAACACATTTGGTGTGTCATCATAGTGGTCTCTGATTTATGGCCAGAGTCGCTCAAGTGGAACAAACTTAAACTTGCGCCTTTTCAATGCTGATCTGAATGTCATAGAGAAAACAGAAAAGTGTGAATTTAAAAGTAATCATCTGGTTTTTTAAAAGTATCTGTAATCTGGTTATAAGATTTTTGCTGGTAATGTAACGGATTACAGTTTTTTGTAATTCCTTACAACCGTGTGTGTGTGTGTGTGTGTGTGTGTTTGTGTGTGAGTGCATGCATAATTACGCTGTGTGTGTGTGTGTGTGTGTGTGTGTGTGAGTGCATGCGTAATTACGCTATGTGTGTGTGTGTGTGTGTGTGTGTGTGTGTGTGTGTGTGTGTGTGTGTGTGTGTGTGTGTGTGTGTGTGTGTGTGTGTGTGTGTGTGTGTGTATGTTTGTGTGTGAGTGCATGCATAATTACGCTGTGTGTGTGTGTGTGTGTGTTTGTGTGCGAGTGCATGCATAATTACGCTGTGTGTGTGTGTGTGTGTTTGTGTGTGAGTGCATGCGTAATTACGCTATGTGTGTGTGTGTATATGTGGATTTGTCTCATTTGACCGTTGATGCCACTTTCCTGCATCCATCAGCACATTCCTATCCAGACGCTGAAAGTTGTGATGTTTTTTTAAAAGCATCAATAACATCCCACCTGTTCTGACCGGGTTTGAGGTTTTATTGAGGTACACTCTCATCTGATCACTTGGCAGAACAACCCTGGGGCCTAAATAAAGAATGAATGAATCAAAATAAGAGTCTCCGGGCCAACGTGTTGCTCTCACCTTTGCAGATGGAATTACCTGAAAAGCTGTTACAAATCAATATAATCAATGCAATCAGCTAACTGACATAGGGAATCTCCTGCCAGGGAGTAAAATGCCCAGCAGGGATCTCTCAATCTCTCTCCTGCTAATTGCCCCCAGGGGGGACGTTAGTGCGTAGCATTTTGTACACTTAATTAAATTAGATAGCGCTAGCACTACTGCTACCAGCCAGGACAGGTTTCAGGGACCCGGCCGGGAAAGAGAAGAGGGAGAGCATTCGCCTTGGCGCGGCGCCAGTAATTAAGCCGATACCTTTCCTGATTACGCCAATCCCCCTTAATGAACTCATTATGCATTTTAACCTAAACACTTCCCGGAATTAATGAGCATGCAAAAAGCCGGCTCTTAAAAAATCTCCCCTAGCTGCAATAAGTGGAAGTCATAACTCACACACTCAATGGGCTGGACATAATGCCCATATGTTTTCGTTTCCTACTCTCCTCTCTCAGGGCAATAGAGCCAATTTAAACGTCTTTGGGAGTAGGAACCTGTCCAGTGTCCAGAAACAATCTGATCCAGTCTTTCATAGGGCCATTATGGGATCAGGATTTTTCTCCAGCCAAAGAAGCAACACATCTGATTCAACTACTAAAGTCTAGATTGAAGACTATGATTAGTTGACTAGTTATATCAGGTGTGTTACTGCTTTGGCTGGAGAAAGAGTCTGCTGCACCCACTTTAAAGATAAAATCAGACACCCTGGCCATATTGCCTACTCACGGAATGTACTGTTGAGGTTAGAGGGACTGTTTAACTGACACACACACCGGAATCCCCACATCTCACACACACACACACCAGAGTACCCCCCCACTACACACACACACTCACCAGAGTAGCCCCCCATTACACACACACACACTCACCAGAGTAGCCCCCCACTACACACACACCAGTGTACCCCCCCCACTACACACAAACACACTCACCAGAGTAGCCCCCACACAGTCAACTAGGCTAGGCAGGTAGTGATGAAGTGATGATGATTTAGAGAGACGTGGGAACAGTGCAGGGTGGGAGCAGTTCAGAACTGACCCATAATTCCCAGCTCATTAAATAATTCACTAATTGATTCATCACCAAATCAATAAAGCATCCAGATAGTTTATGGTGTGAGCGCCACTCTGAGTACGGGATGGGGGGGGGACTAATTACGGTATTGGGAATAGACCTTCACAATGAAACACAAAAACACACCTAGACAAGACTTACACACACACACGTCCATGGCCTTTATGGACTCACAAAGGAAAAGAATAGGAAGGTGGATGTTGAAATGGAACCAGCATTGTGTTGACCTTGTACTGGTATTGCATGACATCATCCGGCAGATGATGGTGAATATAAAGGTAGTGGACCAATGGGGAGGGCCCCTCTCCTCCTCAACCTGCTAGGCCAATGGGGGTCCTTTTCCTCCGCTCCTCGACTGTAAACACAGTCTGTGTGTAATGAATACTGTCCCAGGGGAGTCTGGACTATGGGTGGGCCGACCTCCTGTATGGGGGTGTATTTGGTTGGGGAAAACGTTAATTAAAGTGTAATGAATTCCTCTAGTGTTAGTGTGTGTTTTCTTGTGTCAGTCGTTTCTGCTGTGGGTTATGTCTGTGAGGTTTATGACCGTCTGAGATTGATTAGGATGAGGAGTGAGGTACGACGTCACTTTGACCCTAGTGAGCCACAGGGCTGTAAATCCAGGCGCAGTAAACCGTTTCTGATAATTGTTTCATACCTTGTAGTCCGCACACACAGCCCATCCAAGACTGAGGCTGTGCGTACACACTTAAGGCAACGTATAGGGCTGTGTACACAGCTACAAGCTACAGGTTCTCTGGCCTGCACTCTGCACATTATCCATGCCTCTGTCATTGAGCTTCCAGCGGCACCTTCTGGTTCTCTCTGGCATCACGCTCATCCTTTCTTCACTGCCAACAATCCCATAAGTCAAGTTTAAACATGTAATTGTAGTATAGAACTTTAATTTCCAATGAAAACTGCTGGCCCTGCCTTTTTTATCAACAGCAAGGGTAGGTATTGGCAACTGTAATGTTATCATGGAATGTGGATGTATTGGAGTAAAAGGAGAAGGGACAAATCAGAATCAGTACCATTTTATTCCCTGGTGTTTATCAGAGTAGAGGTTTTGCATATGTTCACATATTGAGTGAGTCTTTATCAGCTCTACAGGTCTGGCCAAACTAAGACAACCTTTTGAGACCCCGACTCCCTCTGCTTTGACCAAGGTGTAGGACACGGCTCCCCCGAGTGGAATAAAAGCCACATGACAACATCTAGAAAGTCAGGCCCTCAGACAACTCTAAAAGTACATGAAAAGGGCCTCTTATACATAACAAATTAAGATGTACCACAAATGTTAAAAAAAATAAAAAAAATAAAGTAATGCCCATAAAACATCAATCTTATGAGAAACAAGCAACGCCTTCAGTGTTGTATTAACAGTATTATGAAATTCCCTATTATTTTATCATAACATCTCAAATTCCTGGATGGGCTGAATTAGGCTACAAACAGGGGAAATAGCCAGCAGCCATTTATAGTTCCAGTACATTCTACATTGTTCCACTGAAATCATCAATAACGTCTGTATTCCAACTTCATTGTCTTATTTAGAACGTGTTCATATAGCATATACATGGACAAATAAATCATTGCTCCTTAAATAGACACACACACAAATAACAGCCTAAAAAAAGCAACCATTAAAAAGTTACTATCAAGCAACTGTAGTGAGAGTTAACTGAGCAAAACCTGCTGAGATTTAAAACCAGATGATCTTATCTTCCTGTTGACACTCAAAACAGAATCTTGTGAGGTATTGCCAAATACATACAGGCCTAAATCAACGTGTCATGAATGGAAAATAGAGAATTGTTACAGTATAGCATTATGTCATGATAACAAATAAATACAGTTACGATGGAAAAAGTTCAAGGATGAATCAAGCAGACCTGGGTTCAAAATACTATTTCAGGTATTTCAATACATCTCAAAACAATCAGATGACCTATATTTGAAAAAACAAGTAGATGAATATTGGAATGTATTTGGAAATACACTTGGAAATTATGTTAAAACACTCAAATACACTCCCATGCATTTAACCCAGGTATTTGAAAATAGTATTTGAAAACACTTTCAAATACAATTTGGTTGATTATTTGGTTTTTAAAAATAACCATTCAAGTACTCAAACAAATAAATAACATTTGAGCTGTGTATTTGAAAATACTGAAATATACAGAAAAAGTATTTAAATAACAAATACTTGTGTATTGAACCCAGGTCTGGAATCAAGTTATTAAAATCCCTTTGAAGCTGATAGAAGATATGGCTGAGTACATTTCCATGGAAACCGTCTGTCTGGAATTTACCATAGGTCCTTTTCCTGGTCCGGGGCCCCCTTCAACTGTATGATGGTAGTTTAACCCACGGGGTTTCCTATTCACTAGCAGTCATAAAATGGCTCCACCCAAATCTCAATTTCCCCAAGGTGAGCTGGATGTGGAGTTGACCGACACTGTGTCAAAGCATATTGTTGCACATGCATATAGAGGACAGTGAGGACTTGTGACGTAAGTCTATGTGGTTTCAACTGCAGAATAGCAGTTGTGTGTGTATGGGGTAGGATCCCCTTCTAAGACTAGAGGAAAACGACGAGGTCAGGGTCGCCATTACAACAGTCCAGAGGTCATAAAGTTCAAAGTTCATCACCCACAGATGTTGGAAGCAGAGAGGAACCAGGCTTGCCATGGTTCCCCGATCAGGAGCATCATACCATATTGGTCTGTGTGTTGGGGCTGGAACACGTCATGTCCTGTATCTGATCCAAGATCCAGTTGACGTCGGGTCTTTCCTGGGGGTTGGACACCATGATGGAGCTCAGCAGGTTCTGCAGGCTTTCAGAGTAACTGGAGGGGAACAACAAAAACATCCATAAGACACTGAGAAACTACCAGAGTAACTAGAGAACAATATATACTGAGAAATTACCAGAGCAACTGAAGAACAAACATATACTGAGAAACTACCAGAATAACTGTAAAACAAATATATACTGATAAACTACTAGAGCAACTAAAGAACAAATATATATACTGAGAAACTACCAGAGTAGCTGGAGAACACATATATACTGAGAAAATACTAGAGTATGAGCAATCGAGGGAGAAGGGCCTTGGTGGAGTGCTGCAGAGATGGAGCTCTGTCAGACCATCAGGTTCTTGGTCCCCTCCCTGACCAAGAACCCGATGGTCTGACAGAGCTCCAGAGTTCCTCTATGAAGATGGGAGAAACTTCCAGAAGGACAACTATCTCTGTAGCACTCCACCAATCAGGACATGAGGTAGACTAGCCATATGGAAGCCACTCCTCAGTAAAAGGCACATGACAGCCCGCTTGGACTTAACCAAAAGGCACCTAAAGGACTCAGAACATGAGAAACAAGATTGTCTGGTCTGATGAAACCATGATTGAACTCTTTGAAAAGAATGCCAAGTGTCACATCTGGAGGAAACCGGGCTCCATCCCTACGGTGAAGCATGGTGGTGGCAGCATCATGCGGTGGGGATGTTTTTCAGCGTCAGGGACTGGGAGACTAGTCAGGATCGAGGGAAAGATGAGTGGAGCAAAGTACAGAGAGATCCTTGATAAAAAGCTGCTCCAGATCACTCAGGACCTCAGATGGGGTGAGGGTTGACCTTCAAACAGGACAACAATCTAAAGCACACAGCCAAGAAAACGCAAGAGTGGCCTCGGGACAATTCTCTGAATGTCCTTGAGTGGCACAGCCAGAGCCCGGACTTGAACCCGATCAAACATCTCTGGAGAGACCTGAAAATGTGCAGCAACGCTCCCAATCCAATCTGACAGAGCTTGAGAGGATCTGTAGAGAAGAATGGGAGAAACTCCCCAAATACAGGTGTGCCAAGCTTGTAGCGTCATACCCAAGAAAAATCTAGGCTTGAAATCACTGCCAACGGTGCTTCAACAAAATTCTAAAGGACCTGAATACCTATGGAAATGTGACATCACTTTATTTTTTTAAATAATACATTTGATAAACTTCTAAAAACCTGTTTTTGCTTTGTCATTATGGGGTATTGTGTGTAGATTGATGGGGAGGGGGGGGCAATTGTATCCATTATAGAATATGGCTGTAACATAACAAAATGTGGAAAAAGTCTAGGGGTCTGAAATGTTTTAGAATGCAGTGTATACTGAGAAACTACCAGAATAACTGGAGAACAAAATATATACTGAGAAACTAACAGAATATCCGGAAACAAATATATATTGAGAAACTACCAGAGTAACTGGAGAATAAATATATACTGAGAAACTACCAGAATAACTTCAGAATAAATATATACAGTTGAAGTCGGCGTTTACATACACCTTAGCCAAATACATTTAAACTCACAATTCCTGACATTTAATCCTGGTAAAATTCCCTGTTTTAGGTCATTTAGGATCACCACTTTATTTTAAGAATGTGAAATGTCAGAATAATATTAGAGAGAATTATTTCTTTCAGCTTTTATTTCTTTCATCCCATTCCCAGTCGGTCAGAAGTTTACATACACTCAATTAGTATTTGGTAGCATTGCCTTTAAATTGTTTAACTTGGGCCAAACGTTTCGTGTAGCCTTCCATAAGCTTCCCACAATAAGTTGGGTGAATTTTGGCCCATTCCTCCTGACAGAGCTGGTGTAACTGAGTCAGGTTTGTAGGCCTCCTTTCTCGCACACTCTTTTTCAGTTCTGCCTCCAAATTTTCTATAGGATTGAGGTCAGGGCTTTGTGATGGCCACTCCAATACCTTGACTTTGTTGTCCTTCAGTCAGGAAGTCAAAGCTTGGTCGTTAATGGGTCTTCCAAATGGACAATGACCCCAAGCATACTTCCAAAGTTGTGGCAAAATAGCTTATGTCTTGAGATGTTGCTTCAATATATCCACATAATTTTCCTTCCTCGTGACGCCATCTATTTTGTGAAGTGTGCCAGTCCATCCTGCAGCAAAGCACTCCCGCAACATGATGCTGCCACCCCCGTGCTTCACAGTTGGGATGGTGTTCTTTGGATTGCAAGCTTCCCCCTTTTCCCTCCAAACATAACGATGGTCATTATGGCCAAACAGTTCTATTTTTGTTTCATCAGACCAGAGGACATTTCTCCAAAAAGTATGATCTTTGTCCACATGTGCAGTTGCAAACCGTAGTCTGGGCTTTTTATGGCGGTTTTGGAGCAGTACCTTCTTCATTGCTGAGCGGCCTTTCAGGTTGTGTCGATATAGGACTTGTTTTACTGTGGATATAAATAATTTTGTACCCGTTTCCTCCAGCATCTTCACAAGGTCCTTTGCTGTTGTTCTGGGATTGATTTGCACTTTTCGCACCAAAGTACGTTCATCTCTAGGAGACAGAACGCGCCTCCTTCCTGAGCGGTATGACTGCTGCGTGGTCCCATGGTGTTTATACTTGCGTACTATTGTTTGTACAGATGAACGTGGTACCTACAGGCATTTGGAAATTGCTCCCAAGGATGAATCAGATTTGTAGAGGTCTACAATTTCTTGGCTGATTTCTTTTAATTTTCCTATGACGTCAAGCAAACAGGCACTGAGTTTGAAAGTAGGCCTTGAAATACATCCACAGGTATACCTCCAATTGACTCAAATTATGTCAATTAGCCTATAAGAAGCTTCTAAAGCCATTATATAATCTTCTGGAATTATCCAAGCTGTTTAAAGGCAGTCAACATAGTGTATGTAAACTTCTGACCCACTGGAATTGCAATACAGTGAATTATAAGTGAAATAATCTGTCTGTAAACAATTTTGGGAAAAATGACCTGTGTCATGCATAAAGTAGATGTCCTAATCGACTTGCCAAAACTATAGTTTGTTAACAAGAAATTTGTGGAGTGGTTGAAAAATGAGTTTTAAAGACTCTAACCTAAGTGTATGTAAACTTCCGACTTCAACTGTATACTGAGAAACTACCAGAATAACTGGAGAAAAAATAAACTACCAGAATAACAAATATATATACTGAGAAACTTCCAGAGTAACTTGAGAAAAAATACATACTGTAAATTGTATAAATTCCATACAACCTATGAAAAGGCCAGATGAAAAATGCTTAAATCTATCCAATCCTTTTAGATCTGCAGGAGTGCCTAGGTGGTAGGCGCCTATTTGGAATCAATAAATTATATTTTGCTAGCCTTGAAAGTTGAGCGGGTGATGGATTGAAGAGTAACTAGGGGTTGACTAGCTAGGGGACTGACTGACCTGTAGGGCTGAGGGATGGTGACTGGGGGTTAGAGTTATCTTGCCAGGGGGACTGACTGACCTGTAGGGCTGTGGGATGGTAACTGGGGGTTAGAGTTAGCTTGGCAGGGGACTGACTGACCTGTAGGGCTGAGGGATGGTGACTGGGGGTTAGAGTTATCTTGCCAGGGGGACTGACTGACCTGTAGGGCTGAGGGATGGTAACTGGGGGTTAGAGTTAGCTTGCCAGGGGACTGACTGACCTGCATGGCTGAGGGATGGTAACTGGGTTCTGGACAGCAAGGGCCACACTGTCTCCCTTCTGGAACACCATGTCATAGGGCCCCTCCAGGAACATCATGCTGTACAGTACACAGCCCAGAGACTGGAGAGAGAGAGAAAGAATGAGAATACGGTCTCTACAAGGTCAACAAACACCAGGGATGATGGAGACAGAGAGATAGCAATCTAACTAGAGCCCAACATGTTGACTACATGGCTGGAGTCAAAACCGCATCGCACAGTGCAATGGTAAAGACAATCTCTGTTATGACAAATTGGTCTATGTTATATCGATTGTACAATACTGACTGTTTCCACCGACCAAAATAAAGTGAGAAGGGGGGGGGGGGGGGTTAGTACGCTAATGTGCGTTACCCAGATGTCTGTACGGTCATCGATGACACAGTGGCTCTCCACGTTAAAGAGCTCAGGGGCGCGGTATGATATAGTACACCTCTGAGCTGCCCAGTCCTGTACTGTCATGGCCTCCCTGGTCCCCTTGACCTCCATCCTGGAGCGGTTCATAGAACCCAGGTCCATCAGCAGCGGCCTGTCATCCTCCTCTAGGAGTACATTGGTAGGCTTCAGATCTCTGACAGGAGAGAGGAGAGGTAAAGAGAGGGATAGAGATAGAGAGAGCCTCATTCTAATTTGAACCACTAACCATAATCGTGTGTGTGTGTGTGTATGTGTGTGTGTGTGTGTGTAATAGCAGTATCAGCCTGTACCTGTGTGCGTAGCCTCTGTCATGCATGGCCTTCAGTCCAGAACAGATGCCCTGTAGGACCTTCAGGATGCGTCTCTCTGGCATGAAGCTGCCCTTGTCCCTCAGCTTCTCTAGCACTGACCACAGACTGCCCTTCTGTAGGAGCACCCACACCGAGGCGTGAATACAAAGATGCATACATACACACCTTTTCATTTCCACGCTGTAAAACAGTATATCGGCAGATGTATTGGTATCTTTTAACCCCCCCCCCCCAAAAAAAAACGGTATCGGACCCCAAAAAAACACCTGGGCTCTAATACGCACATACAGGCGTGAGTACATAGACATGCGCACACACGTACACGTACCTGAACGTAGGGCAGCAGTATCCAGGCCTCACTCTTGCCCCCCCTCTCTATGAAGGTGTGCCCTGCCAGGCCCAGGATGTTGGGGTGGCTGAAGAGACGGTGCATCTCCACCTCCGTCTGAGCCTCTTGGCAACCCTCCCGGTCATGGCACAGGATCCTCTTCAGGGCATAGAAACGCCCGTCCTGCACCCCCTCCACCAGGTCCACATAGCTGAACCCTCTAGAATGAGGGGAGGGATGGAAGGTAAAAGACGAAAGAGAGAAAATAGGGAACGACAGAGGGGGTAGATAAGGAAAGCAGGAGAAAGTGGAGAGGCAGACAAAACCAGAGTCCTGATCAGTAAGATGTAACGTTACAGAAGACTGAAATACAAATACATGTGTGGGAGGGACCGGGATGATCGTCTGCCATGTAGAATAGGTAACAGTGTTTCACTGATGCGGACGGTTTTACCCTTCATCTAGTTTCTGGATGAAGTAGTATCTTTTGTTGTCAATGGTGATGGAGCCGCGGGAACAGATACACAGGGTCTGACCCATCCTCTCTGGGGCATAACTCAACACACCAACACCCAGATGGACTGAGAGAGAGAGACACAACCCATATTTATTTATTTTCCATTTTGTACTTTAACGATTTACACATCGCTACAACACTGTATACAGACATATGTCATTCAAAATGTCTTTATTTTGGAACTTGTGCTTTGGCAATGTAAACATGTTTCCCATGCCAATAAAGCCCCTTAAATTGAATTGAGAGAGATGAAGTGCATACGAGGTAAAAGACCAGGTTTAGTGGAATTGAAAGTGAGAGGTCAAGTGGAAAGCGATGGGAGATAGAGGGCGAGTATGGGATATATGTGTAAAAAACATACTGAAACATGAAATCCAGTCCATTCCACTATGTTCCAAGGATGGATGCAGTGTCAATTTCACTTATCAAAATGATTCACTGTCACCTGTGCTTGATAATAATTGTGGGTGTTTATATTTGTCTTATTTACACGTGTGAATTGGAAATGTGTTTTTTGCATATCACAACTCCTCCTGAGACAACCTTGTAGAGTGGGGTTACGGCCAGGGTCCGACATTGTCGACGGGGACCCTGGCGAAAGTAGGACTAAGTGCCTTGCTCAAGGACACATCGGCAGATTTGTTGACCTTGTCGGCTCGGGGATTCAAACTAACAACCTTTCGGTTACTGGCCTAACTATTCAAACGAGCAACCTTTCGGTTACTTTCCTAGCCGCGCTACAGCGACTCTTGGTCCTAAACCTTTTCAAAAGTGTACGGTTTTGTTTAGTAACGTGGCACACCGGTATGAGAATACAAGCTAACTACAAGAGGGCAGCATGCAGCTCAATCCTGATCAGCCAATATTATCTGATAGATATTGATAAACGTGTGAGGAAAATACATGGGGATATTTGCGTTTGTTAGCGGTGGATATATAAAAATTACCTTCTGTTATCGTCCTGTTTTCTGCTGGCTACTTCCGTGTACATAAAACGCGTAATGATGACGCAGGCCTGTGAGCTGCTGCCTTCCAAAATGGGAACTCGGAACAGTAGGAAAGATTTGTTTCTCTTTTGGTCCATTCAACAACAGAGCGATACGATCCTTGTTTCAGCAGGATGTTGTATCTATACCTTATGTCATGCCTTATTGGAATGGATTTATTGATAATGTCTGTTGGAAAAAAGTTTGGATGTTGCCCACACACATACCTACTTGTTAACAAAATTAAGGAAGTTTCCTTTAAAATTATTCATAAATATTATCCTGCCAACCACTATATGAAGAAGTTTAAGGAAAACATCAACTCAAATTGCTCCTTTTGAAATGACCACCCAGAAACAGTTGTGCATCTTTTTTGGCATTGTATGCATGTAAGAAAACTGTGGCAAGACATCAATAGGTTTATAATTGAACACATTTATGAAGATTTTACACTATTGTGGAGAGATGTACTGTTTGGATTCTTTACATACAATAGAAATAAGCGGAATCACTTTTATGTAATTAATTTCATTATTCTTTTGGACAAATTTCATATACACAAATGTAAATTCACAAACAGAAAACCACATTTTCGTACCCTACAAAAAGAAATTGAACTGTATTTTAAGACGGTTAAATGCTCTACTAACAAAAAAGCTGTTAGAATTGTAAATATATGCATGTCCCTTAAGGTCCTTGTGTAATTGTAATGTGATATTGTACCCCCTAGCGCGATTGTCCATTGTTTGTAATCTATGTATGCTTGTGTTCCCTCATGTGCTTTATGTATTGATTTGTTAATAAAAAATAAAATAAAAATATATATAAAATGGGAACTCGGAAAAATACAAGGTAAAATCATGACGTCAGCGATCTTCAGGTAGCTCTAGGTTTAGAGGCCCGAGTTGGAAGACAGTTCAAATCGATTTTTCCCAGTCGGAGCTCGTTTTTTTCCCCCGAGTTCCAAATTGTTTTGAACATACCGGAGTCGGAGATTTCGGAGTTAGTTGTTTCGAACGCGGCACCAATCGAAGTTTCTATTATATCGACAATATAGTCAAGTTAACATTAACCATGGAAATACATGTCCTCAAAGACGGAAGGCAGGCGGGAGGAGGCGAAATCATTCTACGTAGCACAAGGACATATACGCGTGTGAACAGGCCATAGCGATGTAGTACTTGTTTTTGTATCCGTGCCATTATAGCGTACGTGACCGCATGGGGAGCGCCATTTTAAAGTACTAAATTATCTTAATCTTGGTTGATTGTGCCTAACGCATGGGAATCTCTACCCAGTTGACGTTAAAATGACGGAAGCCCTCAACGGCAATTCCCATGCTTCTGCCATGACAGGCACAGGTCCGATAAAGTATTTTCTCATGCCTACAAGCGTTTCCCCTTGGATGTAAAATAAAACGTCTCAATATGGCCACCTGCAGGCATTTGGTCTAGTGCTACGTGTACTCTACACCTGTTTATGAAGCATGTGACAAATATTTTGAAGCATTTTGCGTCCACACATTAGTGCATTCGTAACCTAACGAAATTTCTATTCGATCAAATAAGCCTCACGTAGCAAATTAGTTAACTGTTTTGTTGAACACTCATTGACCTCCATACAAAAGTTCTTAGGCTTAATTCCCGGGAGTGGTTTTGGGCCGAATTAAACTTCTCAATTCAGCACTTCCTCTGGCCAAATCAAGTATTTGATTAAACCAGAGCACTACTCAGTGGACTCAACTTTGCTAAGGTGGGTCTCAAATCAAAAGTATACCATCCATATATCCACTTGTCACCTTTGGGCTATTCTGTAACAATCTAAATAAACTAGTTTTGCATTATGGGGAAAATCTTCCACGTTAGTCAACACTACAGGTTATCCTTGAGATTCTCACCTTCTCAAAACACATTGAGAAGGTCAGAAAGGACAGACCCCTGGCTTTCTCATCCAATGGGGCTTGACAGTCCACAGGAGTATGCAATTAAGACAGTTACCTGACCATAAACGTATTTTTTCAAGGCACCCTGCGGCTACATTTATATCCCAAGAATTCTCTGCTACTTACCAGGCCATTTGTGTGGCCGATTGCACAGACCGATGTTTTATGGGCGTTTAATAGTCATTTAGACAAATTACAATGAAACCTAGTGTCAGGACTGGAGGCAGTTGTGATTGATTAGAACCATTGAAAGAGGTGAACAGGTTTAACTGAGATAAAACTTTATTTACAAAGGAGGGGATACAGCCACAACAGTAACCTGGTGCGATAACTCTTAAATAAGACATGGCAAAGAAAATAATACAATCTGCAGGGATAACCAATAAATTATTTTGGGGTAACTTAACATGCAATGCAAAATATCCAAGACTGTTACTGAATTACATTCATTAAGACCCAACACCATGGGGTTTAGTTGGCTAGTTTGTTTTCTGATTGGCAGTAACTTTAGTGTTTAGGATAGATCTGAACGCACAGAAGTACCATGAACATTTTTATGGAGACAGCTTAATCTTCAAGGTTCTGCATGGTTCCATAGTCAACCTGGGAAAATAGTGTCAAACATGGATGGATGTGGGGTCTTTGGTGAAGAAAACACGATTGATGACTTTCGACAAGGGAAGGAGCAGGCCGTTCCCCACTTCATGGTCAAGTAAAGGCAGTTCTATCTCTCAGTGATACGTAAGCCGACCGAGGACATATCCCTCCTTTGAACTTTCTCCTAATACTCCTCTCCCTCCTCGTCCTCCTCAAATGAGTCGATTCCGACCTCTTCATAGTCCTTCTCCAGGGCAGCCATGTCTTCCCTGGCCTCAGAGAATTCTCCCTCCTCCATGCCCTCACCCACGTACCAGTGCACGAATGCCCGCTTGGCATACATCAGGTCAAACTTGTGGTCGAGACGCGCCCAGGCCTCAGCGATGGCTGTGGTGTTGCTCAACATGCACACAGCTCTCTGGACCTTGGCCAGGTCACCCCCTGGCACCACAGTGGGTGGCTGGTAGTTGATGCCTACTTTGAAACCTGTAGGGCACCAGTCGACAAACTGGATGCTTCGCTTTGTCTTGATGTTGCCGATGGCCACGTTGACATCCTTGGGCACCACGTCTCCGCGGTACAGCAGGCAGCACGCCATGTACTTACCGTGGCGAGGGTCGCACTTCACCATCTGGTTGGCGGGCTCGAAGCAGGAGTTGGTGATCTCAGCCACAGAAAGCTGCTCGTGGTAGGCCTTCTCGGCTGAGATGACAGGGGCATAGGTGGCCAGGGGGAAGTGGATGCGGGGGTAAGGCACCAGGTTGGTCTGGAACTCTGTCAGGTCCACGTTAAGGGCACCATCGAAGCGGAGAGAGGCTGTGATGGAGGAGACAATCTGGCTGATGAGCCTGTTGAGGTTGGTGTAAGAGGGGCGCTCAATGTCCAGGTTTCTACGGCAGATGTCGTAGATGGCCTCATTGTCGACCATGAAGGCACAGTCAGAGTGCTCTAGGGTGGTGTGGGTGGTCAGGATGGAGTTGTAGGGCTCCACCACAGCTGTGGACACTTGGGGAGCAGGGTATATGGCAAACTCCAGCTTGGACTTCTTCCCGAAGTCGACTGAGAGACGCTCCATGAGCAGGGAGGTGAAACCAGAACCGGTACCTCCTCCGAAGCTGTGGAAGACCAAGAAACCTTGGAGCCCCGTACACTGGTCAGCCTGTCAAGACACAAAACTCATCAACATGTTTTCTAGAAGGAAAGACCAAGCTCTGGTAAGACACATTCAGGCTAGATTTATGCAAGCCAAGGCTAAAACCATTTCTGATAAAACAATGAAAAACCTTTTAGTTATCCTAATATCACCATTGAATCTATCAAATCTGACAGTTTCTCTCACCAGTTTACGGATCCTGTCCAGCACTTGGTCGATGATCTCCTTGCCGATAGTGTAGTGGCCACGGGCATAGTTATTGGCTGCGTCCTCCTTCCCTGAGATCAGCTGCTCGGGGTGAAACAGCTGGCGGTAGGTACCTGTCCTCACCTCATCTGAGAGAAAGGGGAACAGACTAGGGTTAATTAGTCTGGTCTTGATGCTTGTTTTGAACTGTACACCATATTGATGAAGACCTCCTCCTACACATTCCCAGTGTCAATCAGTCAGTGGATTTTCTCTGCCAGATCCCTCCAATACTCACCAATGACAGTGGGCTCCAGGTCTACAAAGATGGCGCGGGGCACGTATTTCCCTATGCCCGTGGCGCTGAAGAACGTGGTGAAGGAGTCGTCAGTGCTACCAACCGCCTTGTTGTTAGGCATGGTGCCGTCCGGCTGGATCCCGTGCTCCAGGCAGTACAGCTCCCAACAGGTGTTGCCCATCTGGACTCCAGCCTGACCCACATGCACAGAGATACACTCACGCTGGAGAGACCGGGAAATATAGGGTTAGTCAAAGAATTAACTTATGGTTTCTTTGAACAGGTACAAAACATTGACTACACAAGGAACCGATGCATTGACAGCAGTCTGCACTGGATGGAGTAAAACTTGGTTGTAAATGTCACCAATGATAAATGGAGCCAGTGGAGCACCCCTCCAAACCACTCAGTGCATAAGAGTCTGAGGTCAATTAAGGATTTGGGCAACCATTTTAGCACTTGTTTATCTGCTGTTTCTCACCACCAAGTGGCAGCACTAACACTAGTGGTTCCCAACCAGTACTAGGTTCCCTGGGGGAGCTATGCCGATACAGAGGGTACTTGAGAAGACTCATGAGACCATAAGGTTACTGGTAGAATGCACATGAGGGGGTACGTCTGGCAGGGCAAAATTCAGTTGGTGGTACAATAACAGAAGGTTGGGAACCACTGCTCTACACTGAGGAAACAAACCTAACCTGCCCATGTCTGAGTGACAAAGGACAGGTGAGCCTGAAAACAGTGGGCGGCATGATCTAGCTAGTTAAAGACAAGCCACCGGAGGTATGAGCCAAAGTTATAAGTCGTGTGTATATTTGCATGGTGACCCAATTTGTTTGCAGTGTTTTGAAACGGGACTATGACTACACTTCCTAGCATGGCTTAGCCAACTCTGCAGTGAGTCCATCTGACCTACTTTAGTACTGAACTGTATGCAGCTACCGTCTCAGAAGCCTAGCCACGTCTCAGTGTGACTACCGGTATTGACATAGCCATTAACCACGTCTGAACCAATGTAACTGATCTACACTGTACAAAACATATGAATACCTGCTCTTTCCATGACAGACTGACCAGATGAAAGCTATGATCCCTTATTGATGACACTGTTATGATAGTAGATGCCAGGCACACCGGGTTGTGTCAAGCACTTCAACATATGTGTATAAAGAATGATCCACCACCCAAAGGACATCCAGCCAACTTGACAACTGTGGAAAGCATTGGAGTCAACATGGACCAGTATGGAACACTTGATACCTTGTAGAGTCTATGCCCTGAGGAATTGAGGCTGTTCTGAGGGCAAAAGGTGGAACAATTATAAAAGATGTTGCTAATGTTTTGTACACCAACTGCATTTTACATTTATACAGGAGTCTGGACACCCCTTCAGATTGGTGGATTCGGCTATTTTTGCCACACCAGTTGCTGACAGGTTAATAAAATAGAGCACACAGCCATACAATCTTCATAGACAGACATTGGTCTTACCGAAGAGCTCAGTGACTTTAGTCTAGGGTCGTTTCACCGGTTGGGCTAGGCCCCTTTGCATACATTGACATTCTAGATGATTCTGTGCTTCCAAATTTGTGGCAACAGTTTGTGGAAGGTCCTTTCCTGTTTCAGCATGACAATGCCCGTGCACAAAGCAAGGTCCATACAGAAATGGTTTGTCGAGATCAGTGTGGCAGAACTTGACTGGCCTGCACAGAGCCCTGACCTCAACCCCATCGAACACCTTTGAGATTAATTGGAACACAGACTGCGAGCCAAGCCTAATTGCCCAACATCAGTGCCCGACCTCACTAATGCTCGTGGCTGAAAGGAAGCAAGTTGCCGCAGCAATGTTCAAACATCAGTGGAAAGCCTTTCTTAGAGTGGAGGCTGTTGAGCAGCAAAGGGTGGACCTACTCCATATTAATGCCCATGATTTTGAACTGAGATGTTCAAAGAGCAGGTGTCCACATACTTGGTCATGTAGTGTACACATTCCATAGAGAAGGCAGCACTTGATATCTATATTCACTAAGTACCAAACAGAAGGTGTGCGTGTGAGAAATTAGTCAATTTTGCAATGCAGTATTGGCAGACGGCAGGATAGTTGAGGCTAGACTGCAGTGACACCATCCAGTCGATTAGACTCTTATAGCATTAACAAAACAGCCATGCTGAATGTGTTACCACAATGTGCATCCCAGTAGTCCATTACAGCCTACTCTCCTTATATTCTTCCTGTCATTTAGGCACCACACCCCTGAGGAGAGAATGTCACTAGATTGAGATACACCCCCCTCATTGGAATGCCAACTTGGACAGAGGTCATTAGATATTATACAATTATGTGAATTTATTTAACATTACAGCTTCGCAAGGAAACAAGGTCTGATAAGACATCACTAGAATCAAGGCCGAACTGGGAGGTTTGGCAAGTGGCTACCCTACCCCTTCAGAGAGTCATTGAGCTAGCGAGTAGCGACAATGCTAACAGGAGCTGACGAGTCTGCATCAAGGCCAAAAGGCCCTCCACACCCTACTGAAGTATTTCCAGAGAACAGGCCGAGGGGAAAGCACTGCCAAGGATGAGTGAAGCTGATAATAACAAGCGTATCATTTCTGAATCGCAGCGCACCAGAGGTAGAGCTGGCTACAATACAAACACCAGTCTGTCCAAACTGACTGACTATACAGAGAGATGGGAGCGAGACATTCAAGAGAAACGAAAGTCAAGGAAGATAAGTACACGAGACAGTGACATGACAAGAGGACGAGTCTGGGAATGTTGTGTGGTTGTGTGTTGGCAGTACTTATGAATCAGAGCGTTTTGATTTGCAAAGGCCCAGCTATAGACAAGACCACCTGCCACAGTAACAGGAGAACAGACACCAGCCAACTAGGCTTTGCCCTCTGGTAGAATCATTTCCCCTTAAGCTAGGTTTAACTTTCAGTAGTATCAAGGGCAATTATTTAAATGGAAGAATCCACATAATGAGAATAGGACTTCCTTTTATGAACTGTAACTTTGTAAATGATTTTTTCCCAGTATAGTAAGAGGATGTGAAGGATACGTTAGAAAACCTCACTTCACTCCAGATCTGAATCTACTACAGGGAGGTCCTCGTGACATCAAGGTCTTACACCTGCATGTTGCTACACCCCTCCACACATAATGTACTACTGTTATGACTCCACTCATGTAGAGACCGGGGCCACGATTGTCAGCCATTTCTCCAGCCTCCTAGTTTGACAGAACAAGCTGGGTAGGGTGGGGGGAGGGGTGGTGACAGGGATGTGAGTGTGTGTGCCTAGTTTAGGCATGACAGCTAGGTCAGCACTGCAGCCAGCTATTTAAAGGGAGGTGTCAATCATGACCCCATCCCCCCACTGTGTGTAGCCCCTCCAGACCCCATTCTACTCCACTGACCCCTTTCTGTGGGAACAACCACATGGTGTCCTGAACCTCTAGTTCAGTCAGAGTTGATGTTCAGGCAGTCCCTAGTTCATATCAGATTTAAGAAACTAACCTCCACCCTGTTGCATTTGTCAGGGGCTGCCCTGATTTGCTAAACCACACACTTGAAACCTTGTAGGAGAGTCTAGTGCAGTCCCATGTGTAACTGTGATAGCTAGTTGACTCAGTGACTGTTTGCTCATGATATAATAAGCCGTTAATGTTACCAAATAGGCCAGTCAGGTACATGCAAGGTTATGGTATTCATTTCCTGTATTTTAAACTCGTATGGTGATATGACCGTAGAGTACAGTCTAGATTAACAAATAGTTTGTGCAACTGCAAGTCCACTGAGACACTTGGCAACAACATGGCTGATGGACTAACCGCTTGTGGCTTGTTCAGTAGCTAGTAAGCAACCCCCCTCCAGCTTCCTGTTCTGTCCCCTATGGGGGCCTTGTGTTATACGGGAAGACATATGGCTTGGAATTCACACCCAAACAAATAGCCTCCCTCTCCTTTCATAACATTCAAATGAGATGGCAGGTGTTTGAAGAGACCGCATTATGGCCAGAGAAGTACATGAACTGGAATGGATCATAAAGGCTCTTTAACCCACATTTAGTAGTATAAACCTTAACCTCACAATCAGACAGTCTGCCATGTGCTAGTCTGAAATGCTGATCTACTGGGCTCTGCGTCACTCCTAACCTCAGATTTCCCTTTCAAATCAGATTACTGAAGGTTACCCCATCACGACTAAGCATGTATGCATAGTCACAAGATTTCTGAGAGGTGTAAGTCGAATTCCTTGATATATTTTATGATTAAATCACATGGGCAGGATGTGAGGTAATACAAATGTGAGCCATGTCCTAAAAAACTCTGTGGCAACTTGGTGTGAAATGTTACTTTGGGACAACTATTACAATGAATCTTTTTTTTGTAAACTCATTGTAGACGTAACCTGCCATACTACAGTAGATGGTGAATCTGTGGTTCATTAGTAGTCGTTGGCATTTGTTCAGACTGAAAAGCACTACATAGAGAGAACGTTCCCAGTTTTGCGCAGTAGACTAGAGCAACAGGAACAGTAGCTGACTAGGCCTACAGTCACCCATGAGAATACACACGGACCCGTGGGAGCCACATCAGCATTTAAAGCCAGCAGAGCAAATAAACACACCCATAACCACACTGGCCCCACCGCCACTATGTGGAAACGGGCAACTCCTTTAACCATTCAAAATGGCAGGAGGCTGCGTCAAGCGCCAAATGACAACTTGATAGTAAATGCAGATACCTATGAAATGAGTCATTATTATGAAATAGGACAATTATGGCTCAGGTGACGCAATTTAATAATTAAATGCATTCTAGTAATAGTTGTGTCTACTGCGCCAGTCGTGTTTGAATTGAAAAGCAAAACGGCGGGCTAAATTGAACGCGCAGCAAAATGGATACCTATCATGACGCACCATGTTATCAGAACAAAATCATATTATATAAAAACAGGTGAGTCGTAGCGTAGGCTGTACCTACACATATTATAGATAGCATAAACATTACTATACAGGATGGACTACAAAAACATTAGAAATGTAGCCTAATTCATACAACTCAACCTTCACATTATTACAACTTATGCGTCGAAGGCAATGTTGAAAAAAAATAAAGGTCTCACCATTTTAGATTCTGTTTGTCTTCGTTTCCGTAGAAAAATAAAAGTGTTGGCGGTATAACCTCTCACAGTGAACCTATAATGGGGTCTCCGTGAGTATGTTTTAACTGCGTGTGTTACTGCAATCGGTTTTTATAAACTACGAAGGGCGGGGGTGGAGTTTTGGACACTCCCTCTTCTCTCATAGGTCGAGCTCGTTTCACATGGCCCGGTGCTCCGGTTAGGCGGAGTTGGTTATTTTAGACCATTCTAAGTAGGCGTAGTTGGATATTTTAGACGATTCCATTGGCCCTTAACTGATATCCCCAGTCACCGGGCCATGCAAAACGAACTCCTCCATACACAGATTAGACCTCAGGCTAGGTAGGAAAGTACAGGACAGAAAAGGTTAGCTGTACCAAAGACGATATATTACATTGACAAGATAGCCGAGTGTCCGCTCTAACAATGTAATTACATTTCCCCAGTGATTGAAGGCAGGCGAGACCATTCTAGTCAACGAGAGGGCGCGTGACCAATAGGCACAACTAAATTGTTGCCGGAATGCCACGTGAATCCACTTAAATCAGTACAGCCTAAACATTACGAAACTTCTATTCTACCAAGTAAGCCTCACGTAATTCAACACTCGCTTATAGACCCCCTCCCCACCCCCATACAAAAGAGGGCTTATATCACGTGGACAGATTTTGGGCAGAGTACATCCTCTCGTTTCACCTCTTCCTCTCTGTCTTTGCGCAATGAACTGCCTTCGGGTTTTGTTTGCTCCTTGTTCGCCACTAGATGTCAGACTTGTCTAGTGATCTGCTTGTTGGTCCTTACCATGACGAGGACGCTCTTCTGCCTGCAACAAAATAGGTCAACGTTGTCCCTGGGCAGACAATGATCTGAGGTCAGGTATGTATTTTCCTCCCTAATTTCTCCATTAGGAATTGAGGAGAGTAAAATTATCCTAGTTCTGTGTCTAAGGGACCATTTTTGGAGCTGTCTTTCTGTGCATGAACAAGGTGGCAGTTTTGATTCCAGTAACATCTGTTTCTGTGGTTAATAAATGAAAGTTGAGAGGATACACTTTTAATACTTTAACTTTGTTGCAGTTGAACTCAGTTTTATCTCTCCTATCTAAGTGGTTAGCTGTACTATAGATCCCTGCCCCTGGCCCATGAGGCATTGGAGGACCCTTCTCTCTGGCTTTTGGCTATGAATGAAAAAGTTATAATCCTCAAACAAGGCTTGAATTCCTCCAGATAGGCTCTTCATCCTACCCCCCCCCCCCCCCCCCCCCCCCCTGTATTTTGAGATAGACGGAACGATAGATCAAAATCTTTTTCATGTGCATCGTTTTTCCCTCCTACGGTGGACACTATGGGGCTAAGGATTTCTTTCCCCTTATCTTATGTACGGGAGTTAGACCGTAACCCACTGGCCATGGGTTTAAACTCTAACCCACTGGCCATGTGATTAAACTCTAACCCACTGGCCATGGGTTTAAACTCTAACCCACTGGCCATGGGTTTAAACTCTAACCCACTGTCCATGGGTTTAAACTCTAACCCACTGGCCATGGGTTTAAACTCTAACCCACTGGCCATGGGTTTAAACTCTAACCCACTGGCCATGGGTTTAAACTCTAACCCACTGGCTATGGGTTTAAACTCTAACCCACCGGCTATGGGTTTAAACTCTAACCCACTGGCCATGTGATTAAACTCTAACCCACTGGCCATGGGTTTAAACTCTAACCCACTGGCCATGTGATTAAACTCTAACCCACTGGCCATGGGTTTAAACTCTAACCCACTGTCCATGGGTTTAAACTCTAACCCACTGTCCATGGGTTTAAACTCTAACCCACTGGCCATGGGTTTAAACTCTAACCCACTGGCCATGTTATTAAACTTTAACCCACTGGCCTTTTGTTTAAACTGTAACCTGCTGGTTATTTTGCTTAGACTCCAACCCACCGGCCATGGGTTTAAACTCTAACCCACTGTCCATGGGTTTAAACTCTAACCCACTGTCCATGGGTTTAAACTCTAACCCACTGGCTATGGGTTTAAACTCTAACCCACCGGCTATGGGTTTAAACTCTAACCCACTGGCCATGTGATTAAACTCTAACCCACTGGCCATGGGTTTAAACTCTAACCCACTGGCCATGTGATTAAACTCTAACCCACTGGCCATGGGTTTAAACTCTAACCCACTGGCCATGGGTTTAAACTCTAACCCACTGGCCATGGGTTTAAACTCTAACCCACTGGCCATGGGTTTAAACTCTAACCCACTGGCCATGGGTTTAAACTCTAACCCACTGGCCATGTGATTAAACTCTAACCCACTGGCCATGGGTTTAAACTCTAACCCACTGGCCATGTGATTAAACTCTAACCCACTGGCCATGGGTTTAAACTCTAACCCACTGGCCATGTGATTAAACTCTAACCCACTGGCCATGGGTTTAAACTCTAACCCACTAGCCATGTTATTAAACTTTAACCCACTGGCCTTTTGTTTAAACTGTAACCTGCTGGTTATTTTGCTTAAACTCTAACCCACCGGCTATGGGTTTAAACTCTAACCCACCGGCTATGGGTTTAAACTCTAACCCACCGGCTATGGGTTTAAACTCTAACCCACCGGCTATGGGTTTAAACTCTAACCCACCGGCTATGGGTTTAAATGAGTTTCTTTCTATTTTCTTTCTTTAATATAGCATTTGTCTATAAAGCATTATGTATATGCTGGTATGGTGGTTTTGTAGCATCTATAGCAAGAAAACATTTCTTTACAGCCACATAATGGGACATTGATTACTGATCAAAATGAATGTGAACGTAAACTGATGTCTACAACATGAATGTGAATGTAAACTGATGTCTACAACATGAATGTGAGTGTAAACTGATGTCTAGAACATGAATGTGAGTGTAAACTGATGTCTACAACATGAATGTGAGTGTAAACTGATGTCTACAACATGAATGTGAGTGTAAACTGATGTCTACAACATGAATGTGAGTGTAAACTGATGTCTACAACATGAATGTGAGTGTAAACTGATGTCTACAACATGAATGTGAATGTAAACTGATGTCTACAACATGAATGTGAATGTAAACTGGTGTCTACAACATGAATGTGAGTGTAAACTGATGTCTAGAA
Organism: Oncorhynchus kisutch; assembly: GCF_002021735.2. Lineage (NCBI taxonomy): Eukaryota > Metazoa > Chordata > Actinopteri > Salmoniformes > Salmonidae > Oncorhynchus > Oncorhynchus kisutch. The sequence continues at coordinate 246,273 of NW_022261982.1, read as the reverse complement.
CATGAATGTGAGTGTAAACTGATGTCCCATATTGGTACTATTGTGTGCCATGTCAATCACTGACAGTGTTCTTTTACTAAAGGGCCTGTCTCCTGTTATTTTACATTTACATCTCAGAGGTTTCTTCTGCATCTCAGTGTATTCTTTCTGTAAATATTCTCTCAAAGCAGAAATAGCATCCACATATTTTTAAGCATCAGCAACCACTTTCAAGCCACCACCTCTATCTAACCAGGAAGAGAGGATGAGAAAACAAGATCCCCAGTGTAGGGTTCATATGTCAAAGGTCAATGTATAGGCCCAAAACTTCAAGAGAAGAAGAAGATGGGGCACATATTTGTTCTATGATAGAGGGCATCCAGTTCCAAGTTCATCCTTTCAAATCAAATCAAATCAAATCAAATTTTATTTGTCACATACACATGGTTAGCAGATGTTAATGCGAGTGTAGCGAAATGCTTGTGCTTCTAGTTCCGACAATGCAGTAATAACCAACGAGTAATCTAACTAACAATTCCAAAACTACTGTCTTATACACAGTGTAAGGGGATAAAGAATATGTACATAAGGATATATGAATGAGTGATGGTACAGAGCAGCATAGGCAAGATACAGTAGATGGTATCGAGTACAGTATATACATATGAGATGAGTATGTAAACAAAGTGGCATAGTTAAAATGGCTAGTGATACATGTATTACATAAGGATGCAGTCGATGATATAGAGTACAGTATATACGTATGCAAATGAGATGAATAATGTAGGGTAAGTAACATTATATAAGGTAGCATTGTTTAATGCTAGTGGTGGCTGTTTAACAGTCTGATGGCCTTGAGATAGAAGCTGTTTTTCAGTCTCTCGGTCCCAGCTTTGATGCACCTGTACTGACCTCGCCTTCTGGATGATAGCGGGGTGAACAGGCAGTGGCTCGGGTGGTTGATGTCCTTGATGATCTTTATGGCCTTCCTGTAACATCGGGTGGTGTAGGTGTCCTGGAGGGCAGGTAGTTTGCCCCCGGTGATGCGTTGTGCAGACCACACTACCCTCTGGAGAGCCTTACGGTTGAGGGCGGAGCAGTTGCCGTACCAGGCGGTGATACAGCCCGCCAGGATGCTCTCGGTTGTGCATCTGTAGAAGTTTGTGAGTGCTTTTGGTGACAAGCCAAATTTCTTTAGCCTCCTGAGGTTGAAGAGGCGCTGCTGCGCCTTATTCACGATGCTGTCTGTGTGAGTGGACCAATTCAGTTTGTCTGTGATGTGTATGCCGAGGAACTTAAAACTTGCTACCCTCTCCACTACTGTTCCATCGATGTGGATAGGGGGGGTGTTCCCTCTGCTGTTTCCTGAAGTCCACAATCATCTCCTTAGTTTTGTTGACGTTGAGTGTGAGGTTATTTTCCTGACACCACACTCCGAGGGCCCTCACCTCCTCCCTGTAGGCCGTCTCGTCGTTGTTGGTAATCAAGCCTACCACTGTTGTGTCGTCCGCAAACTTGATGATTGAGTTGGAGGCGTGCGTGGCCACGCAGTCGTGGGTGAACAGGGAGTACAGGAGAGGGCTCAGAACACACCCTTGTGTGGCCCCAGTGTTGAGGATCAGCGGGGAGGAGATGTTGTTGCCTACCCTCAACACCTGGGTGCGGCCCGTCAGGAAGTCCAGTACCCAGTTGCACAGGGCGGGTTCGAGACCCAGGGTCTCGAGCTTGATGACGAGCTTGGAGGGTACTATGGTGTTGAATGCCGAGCTGTAGTCGATGAACAGCATTCTCACATAGGTATTCCTCTTGTCCAGATGGGTTAGGGCAGTGTGCAGTGTGGTTGAGATTGCATCGTCTGTGGACCTATTTAGGCGGTAAGCAAATTGGAGTGGGTCTAGGGTGTCAGGTAGGGTGGAGGTGATATGGTCCTTGACTAGTCTCTCAAAGCACTTCATGATGACGGAAGTGAGTGCTACGGGGCGGTAGTCGTTTAGCTCAGTTACCTTAGCTTTCTTGGGAACAGGAACAATGGTGGCCCTCTTGAAGCATGTGGGAACAGCAGACTGGTATAGGGATTGATTGAATATGTCCGTAAATGTGGAATCATTTACCTGCAGACACAGATGCTGAAACAGACCAACCAGGTAAAGCTCTTTGATTCCCAGTCTTCATCTCATGCTGTGACTACACAAAAACCCTTTGAAGATACCTTTTTGGTTCCAGGTAGAACCCTTTTGGTTCCAACTAGAATCCTATTGAGTTCCATGTAGAACCCTTTCCCCAGAGGGTTATACATGGAACCCGAAAGAGTTCTGTCTGGAACCAAAACTGGGTTCTCCTATTGGGACAGCCAAGAATTTGGAACCCTTTTTTCTTAGAGTGTACATATTGCTTATGGGCAGATTCCTCCCAAGAAGTATTGTGTGTTCTTGTAACAGGCAAAGCGTTAGAAATAGTGCTGTTCTCACTGCAGACATTTTTGTTGTTGTGGATTTCTGAACCAGTCACTCCTGAGTCATGTTGTCAACAATTATATTTGTCATTGTTTCCAGTTAAATCTAAAGAACAACACCCATAGGTTGAATACCACCTGGCGTCCCCACTTCTCCTACCTTACCAGGGTCTCCCTGTGAGGAGGACAAATGAACCTTTTACAGCAGTGGGCCAAATCAGGGTCAGGACCACACAAAGTGTTTCTTGGTAGTCTTAAGCAAATGTACTTTGAAGCAAGTATACACCTCACACACATGGTTATGTGTCACGCCCTGATCTGTTTCACCTGTCCTTGTGCTTGTCTCCACCCCCCTCCAGGTGTCGCCCATCTTGCCCATTATCCCCTGTGTATTTATACCTGTTTTTTCTGTGTGTCTGTTGCCAGTTCGTCTTGTTTGTTCAAGCTTACCAGTGGTTTGTCTCAGGTTCTGGGTTTCCCTAGTCACGCTTTTACTTGTCCTCCTGATTTTGACCTTTGCCTGTCCTGACCCTCTGCCTGACCCTCTGCCTGACCCTCTGCCTGACCTCTGCCTGCCGTTCTGTACCTTGGCCTCTGCTCTGGATTATCGACCCCTGCCTGCCTTGACCGGTCGTTTGCCTGCTCCTGTGGTTACAATAAACATCTGCACTTGGGTCTTACCTTGATTCCTGATAGTTATGGGCTTAAAAAAAGTAGTCACCTGTGCTATGTCAGATATAGTTGAAATATACTACATTTTCAGTTTGCATCCCAATATTACACTTTCTCCATCACAGAAGACTGAAATATAACAATTGTTTACATAAAAACACCGGATTTTCTGCAGTTAAACGAAAGTATTAATATGAAAAATATTTATAACATTCCACCCATGAGGCCATTAGAGGGACATTTGATTGCAGGAAAGAGCTACAAAAAGTGCTGTTCTCACTGCAGACAATTTTTTTTGTGGATTTCTGAACCTGTCATTCCTGAGTCATGTTGACAAATCTCATTGTTGCCATTGTTTTTACGGTTAAATCTAATGAACAGCATCCATGGGTTGAATACCATAGTGATCTTACTGCTTCACAGTCATGTCCAGGTCTGCTGGTCTGGACATTGGAGAGATAGAAAACCTATTAGCAGTGATGTCTGTGTGGTTAACTGACCAGAATACATTAGCCAGTTAAACACCCCAGTGCTTGTACCTGCCTCAGGCAATGCCTAGTAGGATCCTACTGCTAAACCACTAACTATAGGAAGACACTGGGGGAGGGGGATCTGTCCTTCACTGTGCAATAATACACTCTGAGAGAGACCATGTAGGTTACTATCACAAATCTAAATGTTTTGTTCATAATGAATTAACAGGGTCTAAGTAGATTTGCTGTGCTACTAAAGTATTTCCACTGCAGCACGGAGGCAATGTGATTTCTGATTTCTCTGCAGTGCAGGTTGGAGGAGCTATCAGAGTGAGCTTCCTAATGGAGCCAGGTCAGAATCCTGCCCTGTGCATACAGATTGAGATATGGGAGGTTGTGTCCCCTGCTGTCTGGCCAACCTCTGGTCAAATAGAATCACTCCTCCCTGTGGACCCGCCCTCCTATTAGACAAACGGAGAAACTCTGGGTCTGTGTTTGACCTCACACACACCAGCCCACTCTCTGTAATGGTGTGTGTGTGTGTGTGTGTGTGTGTGTGTGTGTGTGTGTGTGTGTGTGTGTGTGTGTGTGTGTGTGTGTGTGTGTGTGTGTGTGTGTGAGCGCATAACTACAAAGATACAAAATGAGAATCAGATTAAACATCGAGGCTATTGGATGGCAGGTTGGCTGCTCCATTTACTGTGTGATGCATATTCATCTAATGTGGAAAAACCTGTCACTTTGATCAGGAACCCTGCTAAATAAAATGTGGGTAACGATTAATTAGAATTTGTTTAATTGCTACACAGTCCCAGGATATCGGTTGAAGTACGCAAACATGTAATGAATGTAATTATTACAATCTGTATCTTGTAATGAAACGGATCATCAAGTGTTTGAAAACAATAATTATTTTTGGAAAGAAGTGGTCTATTTACACCAGACAGTCAAGCAGAATGTGCTTGTGTATTCATCCTATACTCCCTAGTTCCCCCAAGTGCTGTTGTCCAATCCAGTGATTATATTTCAAGTGTCCTATATAAGTGTCCTGACTTCATATTAGCTCGGTTAACCCAAACGTTCACGTGTATCAAGTATTACAAGGTAGGATTTGACCCATCAAGAGTCATTTTAATCCTTTCCAATTATCTTCAATTGTCTGGATAACCATTAACACTAGAGTAATTATAAACTATGCCTTCTCCTTGCTTACCAACCATAATCAAATCCTTTCATGGCTGTTTGGTTGAAAATTAATCTTCAGAAAAAGTAATATTGTGGTAATAAGAGAAGTAAGGATGTCTGTTTGTAAAGTATCTGAAGATGCCTTCTGATTCTCAACTAAAATTATTCTGTGGCAAGGTCTGACTGGATATAGGGCAATTCTGGTAAATTCCAGATGGACTGGTCCATCTTTAGCCCAGTGAGCCTGTATAAATATTTTTTTGCACAAAATTATCATTATTTGGCTAGTAATGGGGCCCTCAAGGGACAAAATTGTCCGGTGTTAGAAATGTCCAGAATGATTTTTGGTCCCAGTCCGTCCCTGTTCAGTGCATTCACTTGGTTCTCTTCACAGTTCTAGGATTTCTATAAAGATCTATACACATTGAGATTGGGGTTTGTCCTCAGGGTGAGGTAATGCTTTTTAATTGTTGGAAACTCTAGGGATGCAAAGTTGCTTGCTAAGCCAATTTAAATCCCAGTGGGCAATTCCACAGAAAATACACTGTAATGCTTGTAGGGGTTTGGTAACCTAAACATTGAGAACATTGACAAGCAAGTCTAATTCTAGTGTCTTGACTAACCTTGATCAAGCTCCTCATATTCATCACTCCAGACTTTTGTCTTGTTTCATGTCTCAGAACATCGGCTTGGATAGAGGCTGGGGTTGTTTATGTTCAGCTCCCTATCTGCTATAGATGAAATCATGGTATTTTCACACATGGAGGAGGGCCACTGCGGTGGCCTGGGTGCAGGGGAGTCTGGGCTGGCCGTGATAAGGGCTTAGGGGCTTTGAAGGCAGCTTTACACTGAGATCAAGGTGGGCCACACAGACCACAACAGAAGTGTTCAGACCCCTAGAAAACCTCATAGAGTTTTACTCCTAAAGTAAGCGATCATCCTTACCAGAATGGCATGGCATGGCACTTGAAGGGTCACACAAGCCTAGAAAATAGCTGTCATGAAAAGGTTGTGGTTAATAACTGATTATTGTACTTCCTCCTTCAACATCAAGACCTCTGCTTTCCCCAAACACCCTCCCGACACACACACCTACACACACGCATTTACCATTCATGATGTTGTAGGCCTGGCTGAAAGGTGTTTGATACTAACAAGAGCCCATCCTTCTGGGATGGCCCCTGCCTGCCACTCTTCGTCCACACCATTATCATAAATGTGACATTTCACAGATAATATTGATTACTTTATCTTAGCATTTCAGCCTGCATGACAGGCCGGTGCAGAGAGCAGCGTTTCTATTGATCTCTAGCCTATTAAACCCTCTTGTGAGTATAATCGTTGTTATAAGACCTTTTACTGCCTATAGAATCAATGGTTCACATTTCCAGACAGGACAGAAGAGATGTCATGTTTGAAAATCTGCCATTTTCATCTACATGCCCTCCACCAATGTGTAATAGGCATTTTCTAACCATTCCCTGGAAGAAAGACTGTACATATAGGGAGCTGAAAACATACATCTATAATGCTATTTAGTTCTTCTGTGAAATGTTTAGTTCAGGACACAATGTGTGTTTACTTACATGCCAACACTGAAAAACATTGGTTTGCATGTTTCTTTAATGCCAATCCTATCCTGAGGGTTTGGTTTGGAAATGTCATGTAGACTTATATAGCAGGTCAAATCACACACTCCAGCAATTTGTTCCTACGGTCCATACCGTGAGTCTTATTTAATCTTTCTTCGTTCAGTTGGTAGCGCATGGTGCTTGTAACACCAGGGTAGTGGGTTCGATTCCCGGGACCACCCATTTGTCAAATGTACATCGGATAAAAGCGTCTGCTAAATGGCATATATTATAAAACATCTAAACGACAACGGTTTGACAACATTGTTATTTGACTGACATTATGGTTCATGATAAATCCATGTGTAATAACAGAGCACGTAGTCAATCTTCAACTCAAGCTCTACTGAGGAGAATGACCATTTCCTCGTCTTGTTGTTGCCGGAGAAATCACACTTAGTAGAAAAATAGGCTATAACATTCACTTCACTGGAGAGGACAGTTATTTCTCTGAGAACTTAAGTTGAGAATAGGTAACATTTTACATTACATCTGGTTATACAATTTAGTATAATTGTATTGTCATTATTTGGAATTTATCCTCTGACCATCTAATGACAAATATTTGAATCACATCTGTTACACTAGTCCTTAATCAATCAATGATTGTCAGACAAATCTGTGTACAAGAAAAATAGGAAACTATTTAGTAGGCTACTATTTAATAGTAACAACATATTTCCCCACTATCATGTTTGATGATTTATGACGATATTTCAACAACTAAAATAAAGTCAGAATCCTTAGAAATTGCCATCATAAATAATTCATTTAAAAGTGTAATAAACGGCATGAATTTTATTTTGAATGGAAAAACCTGACATTGTAAGCCCCTGACCAATCAAAATAACGAACACATTTACAAACGTTAGATTATTTAGCAGTATACGTTATTAATTCAAATGCAATATAACCACAGTCCAGGTGTGACAAGACAAGACATAGCCTACATAAAACATCTTCCATAAATGATTTGATAAAAAATAAATCTGTATACGTTCGAGGCATATATGTTCCATATACATTATCCAGTGTCTACATACAACAACATAGTTATCGAAAATGGTTAGTTTATCAAATTAAAATACTCACAACTCAAAGCAAAACCAAATAGTTCAAGACATCCATGTTCTTCAGAAATCGACGATATTGTACTATTGTCTAACTCTTCATTCTCTTTAAATTAAAAACATCTTAAATGTCGTGTTGTCTCTTTTTTTATCTGGCAATGCAGACATGTAGGCCTATAAACATGATCAAGCGCTCTTATGAAGAGAGGTACAAAAACAATGGAAATAAATATGAGAGAAAATGCATAATGCGTGATATAGGGAACTAAAAAATGGCCATATTAACCTCGCCTATCTGACATGATGACAGGATATGTCACCTAAAAGGGCAAAGTATCAAGGAAAAGCTTGTCTATTATTGCAGGTGGAGGGACCAAGTCTTCCAGTTTCAAGTAGAATATCCTCTGCAGACCTTGTGTACACAGCGTGCGAAGTTCAGGCAGCTTTCCCAAGAGTTTTGTCAAGTGATTTGGTCGACTGACACTTCCATCGTTAAAAGTCACTTTGTCTTTCAAACAGTTCACCATCTTGTTCTGAAGTTCCTCTACTTTCCTGGGCTCCTTCAGCCCATGTCTCTCTGAAACAATGACAGGGTGCAATTCGTTTCAAAACTTAACCCAATGGCATTATAGGCGCATAGATGCAGAACTTAACCCAATGGCATTATAGGCGCATAGATTCAGAATTTAGGGTTTTATTAGCCTACCTGTTACTGTGGCAAGGGCGCATATGCAGGAGAATGTTGCTACGTCTATATTCATACTTTGAAGGTTTGCAGAGAACTCCACTATGGTGTCAATCCAGTCTCCAAAGCCGCGCCTACACTGAAGCCTGTGCAAAACCAATCCGTTGCAGAAGATGAGCTTCCCTTCCTCAGGGTTGGACCTGTAATATGATAGCATCGCATGATTAGGAATCGGATACCGACTTGGCAATAAGATCAAATGGATACTATCGCGCGTAATTGTTGTGCTTAAAATGACTATTTATATATGTGCTCTTTTTGATATGCTATTGTTTAAGATACCTGTAAGCCAAACGCAGAACGAAGAGTTCCAGGAAGGCTGATTCGAAGAGGAGATCTTGGTCCGGTCTCGGCAGATCGGTAAAACCTGGGATCTTTTGCGCCCAGTCCCGGATAATATCCATGGAGACGGTTAGGACGTCGTAGAACTGCTGCACATGTTGCGTATCATCTCCGTCGATTTGGCTGTCAGCATTATTCTGGAACTAGAAGGTGATGTTAAATTGAAATCATAACCCAATACTCAACGGTATATTTTTAAAACGTATTTTATTACTTATTTTATGAATAAACTGGTGCGCAAAGTGATGTGGGTTGCATGGCCGAGGCTCGTACTTACTCGGGAGTAGTCCAGTCGAGACAATGAGGGGTTGGAGTCCACATGGGCCCTCACTAGCGCGTTAAGGATGCTGACAGGTGACAAAGGGTCTTGAATTTTATGTTTGGAGGGTAACCGGCCACGTCGACCCTTTAAACTTGCAGTCCTGACGACTGAATAATGAAAGTTGTTTTGTATAAATAATTACTATTATGCTTTGAAAAACACATTCTGCCTACAATTAATGTGTAAATACATTTCAAGGAAATGCGTAAAGTTGTGCGTTTTAGAACAAACCTTTACCTTCTTTGACCATTCCCGTGACAAGGCACTTCTGGAAACGGCAGTATTGGCACCTGTTTCTCCGGCGTTTGTCAACTGCACAGTTTTTCCCAGCTAAACACACATATTTGGCATTTTTCTGAACAGTGCGCTGTGAAGAAACACAGAGGAGAACACCTTAGTTGCCATTCGATGCGTTGCCACCTGAAGCTTTGATACATTGATCAAATATAGCCATTAAAATACTTTTGCCACGCATATTGACCATGGGAAATGAACAGCCATGGCGTTGCAGTCTTCCACCTACTCTCCCAGCTGCATAATGCATCATAGCAGCGGACGAGGCAGACAGTGGGCAAATGTAGTTCCGTGGCTACTCATAATATTAAGTTTACCCTCTCCCAGTCCTCTATTGACATGGAAAGGAGATTAAGGTTCTTGATTTTGAAGGGATTGTATCAGGAGCCAACAAACAACACAATGAATCAGTAGCCTAAATATTAAAATACATTTAAATGGAATGTTAGTTGACCGTTAGTTCTAAATGTATAACAATCCCCGCTGATATTTAATGTAACATACCTTGAAGAATCCCTTACAGCCCTCGCAGGTTCGCACGCCGTAGTGCTGACAGGCGGCATTGTCCCCACACACGGCACATAAAGCATCGGTGTTGGTGGGTGATCCTTGGCTAGGAGGCGACGGTGCTTGGTTATCCATAAAGTGATGTCCGTGACCGAGCTGGAACGAATAGGGGGAACCCACCCTGTGCTGTTTCCTTAGGGAGCTGGAACCAAAGATGCCCTGGCTCTCCAAGCCATAATACCTGCCTGAGGTATCCGAGTTCACGGACACCTGGAGGGACCCGTCAAATCTCATCTGGCACGTCGACAAAGGACTACCGGTTTGGGAATGCTTGAGAGAAAACAAGGATAATCTGGATATGGCATTTTTCCGCTGCTCCATTCTGTGCGCCACCGCCAAGTAGTCCTGGTGAAAACTGTAGAGAGATCCAGAATCATCCCACGCATGGCTGGGTGGACTCTGGAATGTCTGTGTGTGTGGAGAAGGGGGCTTGTAGTAAACGGACCCGGAGGGAGTGACCATCTCATCGGACTGATGCGGCTGGTGGTGGTGACTCTGCTGGTGGTACATGGGGATGTCCTCAACTTTGATGGATGACTGCTCCCCCGGATGGGGCATTTGGAATAGACAAGGGGGTTTGACGTCATAGTTCGAATTGTTACAGTAGCTGTCCACGAAAACACCGACATTTGGAAGATTGGTGATAGTGGCTGATGTGATTTCTGTGTTGGTCAGGTCCATGCTAAACTTGACAAACTCGGGCGTTAGGAAGTCGCAGTTGTGGCTGTGGTGCTCTCCAGCGGCGTGGAAGCTGCTTGCGCTCTGTTGCGAAGCGGGACTAGCTCCTTGAGGCGACGATCCGCACTGAGCCTGGACGCACGGCATAGCTGCTATAATGAGAGAGGGAGACATAGTTATATAAATCGATCTCCTTGTCAAGCCACAATCCCATCCAATGCAGATGCATTGCACGTAAATTAGAATGTTTGCGTAAAAGCGCACGAGACTTATATGATTAGCCTATTCTGTCACCACTCTCTAGAACAAGTGCCAACAGCAAAAGCATTGCATCTATAATAGGCGCAACGTCTCCAACATTATTTGTGGTCTTACCTTCAGTTGTATGACTATTTTCAAAGACACAATGCCCGAATCACTTCCTGGAGTTATGATAATATCCACTCGATGTTGCTCCCTGCTAAAGAATTCGAAATAAATCGGTCACAAAAATTACAAACCTGTAAAGATATGAATTTATAAGCAGGTCATTACTTTCTGATCACATTAATGTTATACTGTTGAAAACAAAATGTGCATTTTAAGACAATTAAACCAATACCTTAAACTGTCACCCGGTGCACCATAATACATACATTTAGAGGATTACATCTTCTCCGCTGTATCCATATCCAAGTGCAAATGTAGTATTGTGAAGAGAACGGGGCAGATGGCCATGCACATCCCCAACTGGCTACTAGACTGGCCGCGGTTAACACTGACAATGTGCCTTTGTTTATGTGGCTCGGAGTCGGAATACCACTGCCCACGTGCCAAAGACACTGGACGTCATCGAGCATTACGCGCACCAATCCCTTCCAAGGATGGATGTTTCAGATACTTCTGTAAACACACGATAGCGTACAGAATCTAATAGAATAGAATGTTTATTTTTTTTGACATCATCATACAAGAATGATTAAAAAAAACATCACATAATAATACACATGGTGGTGGGTTGGCGAAATGCCTGATGAAAGCATTGCAAAAAACAAATAACAATCTCACCTCAATTCACAACTAACTTAATGATATGCATAGTTGCATTTTACAGCAGCCTACGCCAAATATAGAGGTATGTACGAAGATACTAAACAACAATCATGTAAAATAATGACTAGGGCTGGTGACACTTGTGGCACCATAGTGACCCCGCACTATTGAGGATGGGGATTCCTGAGGAAACGTTGTGCATTTCTGCCCTTCACTTACCTCATTATTATAGCAACGCCCTCTCCAACCTGATTGGATAATTGTGTAATCCCATTGGTCTACCCATATGTCAGTCAACTAATCTTTGCTTCCTGGTTCTCCTGGCTGTCAGAGTTGTATCACCGTTCTCCCGGCGTTATCATCAATTGAACATAGAAAATCAGTAAGTGAACGATTTAGAATAAATATTTGTGCCCTTGCTTTATTGTTATAATGATAATATGAAAAGTTGAGCGACTGGCAGCGAGCCAGACAATATCATGGCGAACGTCAATGCGGCATTGTACGTATTGCTAGAACCCTCTCACCAGTGCACCTTCAACGTTTTCTGTTCTGTTTCTGTTAGGATGATGATACGGCATTCTGTTTTATTTTACACCGTTCTATAGAATAAAAACACTGTGAAATAGTTATTTACTTCCTGTTGCATTTGCATTGGATAACCAGTATCACCGAAATGGGGATGGATTGACTTTTTTATTTTTATGTAACGTATAAGAATTGGAACAAATGCTAAGTTAGTTTGTCCTCTAAATTCACGTTGTCGTTTTTGTGTAAACACTCGGAACCTTCATATGAGTTGCTGTCACTGTTCTTGCAAGTGTATTTGTTGTCATTAACAACACGTCTCAAGCTAAAATGTTGTCTTAGAGGGATTTACTGTATGTAATGTGGATGGTGGCGTCTGTATCTCGCGTGATCATGTCTCTAATTCATGTGGTTCCCTGCGTAATTTCTTCATTTTCTGTCATTCAGTTGAGTAAACGGCTGCTATCATGTGGGATTTGGCCCTGGTGTGTTACGGAGATGTGTCACCAGGAAGTAATGCCATTCTGAAACCAATAATTGACTTGTCTCTCTGCGTGGGCGGGGCTGTAAGACCCCTCCCCATTCATTTCTCCTATACTGAATCATGCTGAGTATTAATAATAATAATAATAATAAAACAAATAATGCAAAAATATGTTTTATTTTCTCGAAAACTATAACTGTAGTGAAATGTGTTGTTTTACGGGCCAGCCCTAGTAGTACAGAGCGCCTTGCTTAATCTTCCGGTTACTGGGGTAACTCTAACTAGTACTGTAGGCTACCTGCCGCACTCTAACACATTCACTGGATCAACACGACGATGTCATACTACATGTACTTTTTTTCTTATTATCATATATTTGATTTTATGATCCATCTGATGAACACATAATAATAAACACAGAACGCTCCTACCTACATTCATGACAGATAAGAAAATGACAGACATTTTTTAAATTCTCGTCATCTTATGAGGGAAATCATTACCCCTGGCCTAGTGAAACAAGAGCTGCTGTGGTGCATGCATACACCACTATGATGTTTGCTCAGTTGTAGATTAGAATATATTGCAGATTGTCAGAATAATGGAGAGAAAGTGGCCATCATGTCACGGCTCCTGAGTGGGTGAACCAGGTGTCGTCTTAACTCCCGAGTGGTGCAGTGGTCTAAGGCCCTGCATCTCAGCGCTAGAGGCGTCACTACAGACCCTGGTTCGATTCCAGGCTGTATCACAACTGGCCGTGATTGGGAGTCCCATAGGGGCGGCGCACAATTGGTCCCAGCGTCGTCCAGGTTAGGGGTTGGCTGGAATAGGCCGTCATTGTATTACCTGACTTGCCTAGTTAAATAAAGGTTTAAAAAAATAATTAACTGTCAGACAAGTAAGAATGTTAAAGAAAAGTCAGCTGTCATCCAAGTGTCTCACACAGACACTCCCAGGGCTCCCACACTCTCCTCCACTACTTCTGCCTGTGAATCCCATGCCCCCCTACCCCCACCTTGTCCCTCAGCACCTGGCCCTAGCCGATTGGCTCTTTGCCCTCCTGTCACGCCCTCTCCACATGATCACCTGTCATGTCATTGCAATATAACCCAGTGTGTCTAACTCAGTCCACTGCTGTGTGTTGTGCTGCAGGAACAGCATCAATGGCGTTCCGGAAGGCCTTGAAAGGGACAGCTATCATCGGGACCGGGGCGGCCGCTGCTCTTCTGGGCCTATCAGAATACAGAAAGACACAGGTAGGCCTGGGACATTGAGATGATGTAGTGGGTTGCATTTCACACAATCTGCTTGTGTTTGTAAACTTGTTTTTCTCATACTTGTATGGATTTTGAGTTTGTATGCTGCATTGAGGACAATAACATTTTCTAATCTCATCTTTATGTTGCCAAGGTTGTGGTAGTCTGTTTCTAAAGTCAGGACCTGTAAATTACACCTCAGAGTCCCTCTGCAGCAGGTTATAGATAGTACTGAGAGTGGGAGAGCGTCTGCCAATGGCAGGGCAGGCTCCTGGGAGTCTACTAGGGAATGCTGGGACAGCATCTGACAATGGCAGGGTATGCTCCTGGGAGTCTATAGGGAACACCCATCTGGGCAGCAGGTTGGCATTTATTGGGATGACTAATGTACTGTAGGCAGCTCTGCAGAGTGGTCACTAGCTGGCACACACCTTAACCATAACCTTAGACACACTGCTAATGCCTAACACTAACCACACTGCTAACCCTAATGCCTAACCTTAAATTAAGACCAAAAAGCAAAATTTTTATTTTCATGCATTTTTACGATATAGCCAATTTTGACATTCCAGCTGGCCTGTCTCGTGGAAATGGCTCAGTTCTGCCTCCAGGACAAGATTCATGACAATAAACGTCAACATGCATCTGGGCATGTCTTATCTAGACTGAGGAATGTGTTCCACTATTATTCAAGACTATGCTGCTCAGATAGGAATGCTGTGTAGAGTGAAGTTGACCTGAATATGAAGACAGTTAATGGGACTTTAGCTGTGTAGAGTGAAATTGACCTGAATATGAAGACCTTCAATGGGACTTTAGCTGTGTAGAGTGAAGTTGACCTGAATATGAAGACCTTCAATGGGACTTTAGCTGTGTAGAGTGAAGCTGACCTGAATATGGAAATGGCTCAGTTCTGCCTCCAGGACAAGATTCATGACAATAAACGTCAACATGCATCTGGGCATGTCTTATCTAGACTGAGGAATGTGTTCCACTATTATTCAAGACTATGCTGCTCAGATAGGAATGCTGTGTAGAGTGAAGTTGACCTGAATATGAAGACAGTCAATGGGACTTTAGCTGTGTAGAGTGAAATTGACCTGAATATGAAGACCTTCAATGGGACTTTAGCTGTGTAGAGTGAAGTTGACCTGAATATGAAGACCTTCAATGGGACTTTAGCTGTGTAGAGTGAAGTTGACCTGAATATGAAGACAGTCAATAGGACTTTAGCTGTGTAGAGTGAAGTTGACCTGAATGTGAAGACAGTCAATGGGACTGCTGTGTAGAGTGAAGTTGACCTGAATATGAAGACAGTCAATGGGACCAACCCTGATCATAAAATAGCTTATTTTCTGTCGCAACTTGCCATAAACTGCCTTATGAAGTGGTAAGATGGACTTTAGCTATGTGACGTGAGAAGTTCTTATGCCTTGTTTAATTTGCGTTAAAAAAAAGAAGGGAACATGACTTTTGATGTTTGTTTAGTACAGTGAAATAATCAGCACTATTTTGGTGACAAACAAACAAAAAAACACTGAGGAGGAATGGGAGTCCTGATTTTATTTCATTATTTTTCATTTATTCAAATCTGATGAAGCTCATGTGGATCATATAACATAGCGTCTGAAACTCCAGGGAACTGGACAAAATACACCTCCATGATGTTTCCATGGCGATGCATCACTTGATATTATTAATAGGGCAACTGCTGTGTGAAAAAGCATTAGACCGGTCCCAGATCTGTTTGTGCGGAACATGTTTGACATGATAATGACTATATTGACAGCACAAACCGATCTGAGACCAGGTGACCACTGCATCACTGTAGACCAGGGATTGAAATAGCCAAGGAGTCGTGTGGGTAACGTTAGAAAGAGAGAAACGGGTGCATCTCTTGACCTTTGAACCTAATCAGCGCCACAGATATAAATACGTCTTACAGTATATCTTCTATTTCAATGGTCTGTTATTACTAGTGATATACTAGGTCACTTGTCTAAAGCATCTGACCCTTTGTGTGACCCTTTGTGTGACCCTGTGTCCTAATGTGAACCTTTATTTCTGTATCCTGGTATAATATCTCATCATCCCCCTCACCTTCCTCCCAAACAAGAATAAATGGGTAAGCAAAAGTGAAACACCTCTGAAAAAATTATAATAATCTGCAATCAGGCATGCGTACGACAGAGGCCATCACTAACTAACCCTGGAGAATCTACTGCTAATTGGATAAATATGTCTGTTTGGTCTCCTCTGTGACAAGGGCACAATCTCTTTCTCTCTTTCAGCTTGAACATTTTTCTGTTTACTGGCGGTGGGCGATTGGACATTTGCATGACATCCACTGTCTCACTGACTCCATGTACTCAACGTGATTGCAGGGCAGAATGCCACTTAATTGTCTGTGGGTGTTTTAAATATGCACGTCCATGGAAATAGACACTAATTATTTGATCTTGTTTGCTGTTACGGCCCCAAATTACAAATGCCCGGGTTTCATTCACAGATTTGCAAGTCAAATGGACCAAGTGGCATCGCAGCAGCTCGATGTAATCATTTAGAGAATAAAATGCTAAATAGAAAATGAATAAAATGTTTCATTACGACAGCCATGCTTAACTTGCTTGTCCCCATGATCCTTGAGTTCAGAACAGACTTGATTTGACTTTGTTCTATTTTCCCTGAGTTATTTTATGCTTTTGCAAATCAGACACCAGGAATCATTGTTATTATCTAAGTACTGCAAGCAGGGGTCTATCTGTATGAATAGGATTGTGGGTACAACCCTTACCGATATGGGTACCTGATGTTGTTGTGACCATCGATATCTATGGTCGTGACAATGTTGCTGTGACAATGTAGACACATCTATCCCAGAGGAGATTATCCAGGCTTTAAGACATTGCTTTATGCTTTCACTAATCTCTGAACCCAGAGCCAAATCTTGATTATTTTCAGTCTGTCACAAAAGACAATGCCTTCACAAAAACAGATGTAACTGTGCCTGTACTGCATGTTGTCCAGGCACGGCTGGCGTACGTAGCGGCGGAGGGGGAGTTAAAGCAGCCGTTTAAAGATGAGCTCCCAACCAGACAGGCTCAGCTCTCCACCCTGCAAGACACTGAGGAGTTTGACGTCCTTGTCGTAGGGGGAGGGGCCACGGGCTCCGGATGTGCCTTAGACGCTGTCACACGCAGTGAGTCCCCATGAGCTGCACCATTTTGGAAAACCTTTTTGGTTGGGGTCAATTACATTTCAATTTCAGTCAATGTGCAGGAGAGTCGAGGCTATTCTTCTCTCAATATTATGAGGCCCTCAATGCAATATGCATGCCTTGCCATTTTCCCTTCATGCATATTACACGACAGGAGAAGCACATGGAAGTCATAACCTACCAAATGCCTCCTGAATAACTCTGACTCTGAGGGTGCATCTGAAATGGCACCCTATTCCCTATATAGTGCACTACTTTTGACCAGAACCCTACGAGCCCTGGTATAAAGTAGTGTGCCATATAGGGTGATATTTCAGACTGTCTAAATCCTGGTCTTGTCTTGATTTGTCTCTGCTCTCCTAGACCTCAAGACTGCCCTGGTGGAGAGGAATGATTTCTCATCGGGGACCAGCAGCCGGAGCACCAAGCTCATCCACGGGGGAGTACGATACCTCCAAAAGGCCATCATGAAGTTAGATTACGAACAGGTAAACGGCTCGTTTTTCCGATGCTGCCTGACAGTTGGTTCCCTCTGGGATCACATTGCTTTGTTTTCCCCCTTTGTGGACATTTTGTCATTGAAAAGAGATTGAGAGGTTGGAAGATTCAGAGGGTTGTAGGGCACTAGGTGTTTCCCATAATCCTTCCTTGGTCTGCTATTGTGTGACTGCTACGGGTCTACTCCTACTCTTCTACCAACAAGTACTGTGTTATGTGTTAGATGTTATCCACCCATTTTACTGACCTCTGAACCCCTCTCCCTTGTTCTCAGTACATGATGGTGAAAGAGGCTCTCCACGAGCGCTCCAACCTGCTAGACATCGCCCCTCATCTGTCTGCCCCACTACCCATCATGCTCCCTGTTTACAAGTAAGACACGAGTCCACACAGTTAGTAGAATGAGTGTTATACCCTGTCAACTGAAAATGTTCTGAGTGTGTGGTGGTTGTTTAAAACATGTATACACATTTTAAAATGTTCAATCATATACAAGCCAGATGGCCATTCTGTATAACAGACAGCTAGTTATACCAGGTGTATTTACAGGTGTATTTACACATTTACATTCTAGTGGTTACTTCTAATGGTTATCCTCGAATGGTCACCTCGAATGGTCACTGACTTTAAGTCACTCTAGATAAGAGCATCTGCTAAATGACCAACATATAAATGTAATGGCTGAATGTACTCTGTCTACTGGGCTGGTATAAAGATGTTGTACTGTCTGTTTATAGATGGTGGCAGCTGCTGTCCTAAATCAAATCAAATCAAACTTTATTTGTCACATGCCCTGAAACAACAAGTGTAGACCTTACTGTGTAATGCTTACTTACAAGCCCTTACTTACAAGCCCTTACTTACAAGCCCTTACTTACAAGCCCTTACTTACAAGCCCTTACTTCCAAGCCCTTACTTACAAGCCCTTACTTACAAACCAACAGTGCAGTTCAAGAAGAGTTAAAACAAATATTCACCAAATAAACTAAAGTAAAAAGTAACACAATAAATGAACAATAACGAGGCTATATACAGGGGGTACCAATACAGAGTCAGTGTGCGCGGTTACAGAAGTCATTTGTACATGTAGGTAGGGGTGAAGTGACTATGCATAGATAATAAACAGCGAGTAGCAGCAGTGTACATGTAGGTAGGGGTGAAGTGACTATGCATAGATAATAAACAGCGAGTAGCAGCAGTGTACATGTAGGTAGGGGTGAAGTGACTATGCATAGATAATAAACAGCGAGTAGCAGCAGTGTACATGTAGGTAGGGGTGAAGTGACTATGCATAGATAATAAACAGCGAGTAGCAGCAGTGTACATGTAGGTAGGGGTGAAGTGACTATGCATATATAATAAACAGCGGGTAGCAGCAGTGTACATGTAGGTAGGGGTGAAGTGACTATGCATAGATAATAAACAGCGAGTAGCAGCAGTGTACAAAAAAATGGGGGGGAAGGGGGTGTCAATGTAATAGTCCGGTGGCCATTCGATTAATTTTTCAGCAGTCTAATGGCTTGGGGGTAGAAGCTGTTAAAGAGACTTTTGGTCCTAGACTTGGCTCTCTGGTACCCCTTGCCGTGCGGTAGCAGAGAAAACAGTCTAAGACTTGGGTGATTGGAGTATCTGACTGTTTTATGGGCTTTCGTTTGACACCGCCTATTATAGAGGTCCTGGATTGCAGGAAGTTTGGCCCCAGTGATGTACCGGGCTGTACGCACCACCCTCTGCAGCGCCTTACGGTCAGATGTGGAGCAGCTGCCACACCAGGCGGTGATGCAACCAGTCAGGTTGATGCTCTCGATATTGCAGCTGTAGAACGTTTTGAGGATCTGGTGACCCATGCCAAATCTTTTCAGTCTCCTGAGGGGGACTGCATAGGTTTTGTCGTGCCCTCATGGACCGTGATAGATCGTTGGTGATGTGGACACCAAGGAACTTGAAACTCTCGACCCGCTCCACTACAGCCCTGTTGATGTTAATGGGGGCCTGTTCGGCCCACCTTTTCCTGTAGTCAGGAAGTCCAGGATCCAGTTGCAGAGGGAGGTGTTTAGTCCCAGGGTCCTTAACTTAGTGATGAGCTTCGTGGGCACTATGGTGTTGAACGCTGAGCTGTAGTCAATGAACAGCAGTCTCACATATGTGTTCCTTTTGTCCAGGTGGGAAAGGACAGTGTGGAGTGCGATTGAGATTGTGCCATCTGTGGATCTGTTGGGGTGGTATGCAAATTGGAGTGGGTCTAGGGTATCCAGGAGGATGCTGTTGATGTGAGCCATGACCAACCTTTCAAAGCACTTCATGGCTACCGACGTGACTGCTATGGGACGGTAATTATTTAGGCAGGTTACCTTCACTTCCTTTGGCACAGGGACTAGGGTGGTCTGCCTGAAACATGCAGGTATTACAGACTCAGTCAGGGAGAGGTTGAAAATGTCAGTGAAGACACATGCCAGTTGGTCCGCGCATGCTTTGAGTACAAGTCCTGGTAATCCATCTGTCCCCGCGGCTTTGTGAATGTTGACCTGTTTAAAGGTCTTCCTCACATTGGCTACCGAGAGCGTTATCACACAGTCATCCAGATCAGCTGGTGCTCTCGTGCATGCTTCAGTGTTGCTTGCCTCGAAGCGAGCATACAAGGCATTTAGCTCATCTGGTAGGCTTGCGTCACTGGACAGCTTGTGTCTGGGTTTCCCTTTGTAGTCAGTAATAGTTTTGAAGCCTTGCTACATTCGACGAGCGTCAGAGCCTGTGTAGTAGGATTCAATCTTAATCCGGTATTGACACTTTGCTTGTTTGATGGTTTATCTGAGGGCATAGCGGGATTTCTTATTGCGGATTCCGGATTAGTGTCGCGCTCCTTGAAAGTGGTGGCTCTAGCCTTTAGCTCGATGCGGATGTTGCCTGTAATCCATGGCTTCTGGTTAGGATATGTACGTACGGTCACTGTGGGGATGTCGTCATCGATGCACTTATTGATGAAGCTGATGACTAAGGTGGTACACTCCCCATTGCCATTGGATGAATCCTGTATCATATTCCAGTCTGTGCTAGCAAAACAGTCCTGTAGCGTAGCATCCGCATCATCTGACCACTTCCGTATTGAGAGAGTCACTGGTACTTCCTCCTTTAGTTTTTGCTTGTAAGCAGGAATCAGGAGGATATAATTATGGTCAGATTTGCCAACTGGAGGGTGGGGGAGAGCTTTGTACATATCTCTGTGTGTGGAGTAAAGGTGGTCTAGAGTTTTTTTACCCCTCTGGTTGCACATGTGACATGCTGGTCAAAATGTGTTAAAACTGATTTAAGTTTGCCTGCATCAAAGTCCACTAGGAGTGCCGCTTCTGGGTGAGCATTTTCTTATTTGTTTATTGCCTTATAGAGTTGGTTGAGTGTGGTCTTAGTGCCAGCATCGATCTGTGGTAGTAAATAAACGGCTACGAATAATATAGATGAGAACTCTCTTGATAGATAGTGTGGTCTACTGCTTATCATAAGGTACTCTACCTCAGGCGAGCAATACCTCGAAACTTCTTTAATACTAGACATTGCCCACAAACTGTTATTGACAAAAAGACACACACCCCCACCCCTCGTCTTACCAGATGTAGCGTCTCTGTTCTGCCAGTTCATTGAAAATCCCTCCAGCTCTGTATTATCCATGTCGTTGTTCAGCTACGACTCGTTGAAACATAAGATATTACAGTTCTTAATGTCCGTTTGGTAGGATAATCGTAATCGTAGGTCATTAATTTTATTTTCCAATTATTGCATATAAGCAAGTAGAATTGATGGCAGTGGGAGTTTACTCGCTCGTCTACGGATTCTCAAAAGGCAGCCCGATCTGCGTCATCTTTTCCTCTATCTTTTCTTCATGCAAATGAAGAGGATCTGGGCCTGTTCCCAGGAGAGCAGTAAATCTTTCTCGTCAGACTCGTTAAATGAAAAAGCTTCTTCCAGTTCATGGTGAGTAATCCCAGTTCTGATATCCAGAAGATATTTTCGGTCATAAGAGACGGTAGCATTATGTACATTATGTACAAAATAAGGTACAAACAACGCAAAAAAATGAACAAAATAGCACAATTGGTTACGGGTATGTAAAACGTCAGCCATCCCCTTCGGCGCCATCTTAGATGAACTACTGGACTGGTAGAAAGATGTTGTACTGTACTATCTGTTTATAGATGGTGGCAGCTGCCATACTACTGGGCTGGTATAAAGATGTACGACCTGGTAGCTGGAGGCCAGTGTCTGAAGAGCAGTTATGTCCTCAGTAAGAACAAGGCTCTGGAACTCTTCCCCATGCTGAAGAAAGACAAGCTGGTGGGAGCCATTGTCTACTATGATGGTGAGTATTTCTCATTATTATCTTCATTGAAAGGGCTTTTTAGTCCAGGAGTAGGTTTAGTCTGGATCCGGGGAACTGGTCCGAAATGTGTTACACTCACTGTAAGTCTCTCTGGATAACAGTGTCTCTGCTAAATGACTAAGATGTATAAGTGTTGTTGGACATACCAACACTTCAGTCAGTAATACTCCGATAGGATGGTAATAACCGTCTCATTTATCAAGATGCTTTTCTTCTGTTTGCTAAGTGGGCTTTGTCTAGGGCCGGTTTGCCATACATTAAGAATTCACACTGTTATTAAACAAAACAAAACTCATGTTCATAAAAATACTGCCTTTTTCCCAACAGTAACAAAATAATTTTTCTTTAGTGTGGGTGTGATTGAATGTGACCCAAGTCAACAACAAGACACAAGGCAGCCGGTGGCCATCAGATCTCACATGTCCATTGATGCCTGAACCAATGCGTCTGCGAGCAGCTTGTGCTCTCTATGTGCCTTGGGCCAAGGCTGTGTAGTGTGTGCGTGGCCTGGATTGGCACGGAGACAACCAATCAGATGTTCTGGCTCTATCTGGGTGTACTCTGTGCAGAGAATGTCCCATTAGTTGACTGGAGGCCTCTCTTTTTCAAACCAACAACAGCCAACTCTGTGTCTGAAGGCTATCTGAATCAGTCAGTCTACATTTAGATTCTACTAGGTCTCTCCAAGAGTGGAAAGACAACCTCTTCTCTGAGGGGGATAATATACCAGGCCAGATACCTGAGCAACAGTTCATCACATTTACTCACTTGACTTTCTTAGGAAGAGTGAGGCATGCTGATATTTTTTTAGCATTTTGTTTATTTTAATGCAGTTTGTTCATTTTTAATGCGTTTTGTTTATTGCTCATTTGAAATGTGCAGAACATATTTGTAGCTTAACATTTCTTCCAGGCAGCATGTTTGTGTGTGTATTGTCTCTGGGTGTGCTGACTGTCCTACAGCAAACAGAGAGAATATTCGGAGGGGTTTTGTGTTGGGTTGAAGCAGCATTGTTAGGTTGGTTTGTACCCCTCCCCCCCAGGAGGCTGAGGGGGTCTTTTCTCTCCAATTATTCCGTCTGGAACAATCACGGCCGTGACATTTCAAAAGCTGACCTTCTCTGCTACTGCGGCTCAGAGAAGAGGAGAGCAGTACTGTGGTCTGACTGCCAGACTGCTCTGTCTCCTCCTGTTCTTCACCCTGCCGGGTGGGATCTTAGACTTCACCAGCGTTACTCATTTCCCAGGAGACCAGTGTGGTCCAACACACACACACACACACACACACACACACACACACACACACACACACACACACACACACACACACACACAGAGAGACAGGAGTCCTCATTCTTACTAATTAATTCTGCACAAGTGTGTAATTGTATTTTTTCAGCAAGCAACCATGAACTGGTTTGTTAGACGTATCATATTTTGGGTTAACGACAGGGTCTCCAGTCATACCTTCTGCTGCCTAATGTGAGGCATCAGCCCAGCCAAGCACACCCCAGCCCCACGTCAGCCCACCCCAAGCCAGCACTACCCAGTCCAGCCCTGGCTGTCTGTCCCATCCCACAAGCTCTCTGACTAGTGATTTGAGTAGCACCAGCAGGCATGGCTTAGGACCGGGCCTTGAGGGCCCTGCAAGGGATTCCCACACATTAGATACGCCACACTGCACTTCAAAGCTCCGTTCCAAATTCTTAAAGATGCAATATTGAACTTTTTGGGCAATCTGACCAAATGCACATAGAAATGTGAGTTATAGATCTGTCATTCTCATTGAAAGAAAGTCTAAGAAGCGGTAGATCTGTTCTGTGTGTGCTATTTCTATGCTTCTATTCTTAAGTTTAGTTTTTGCGTCTTTCTACATTGGGTTTTGTACACCACCTTCAAACAGCTGAAAATACTATATTTTTGTTTATGGAAAATATATTGCACAGCGGTTTAGAAGGTACAATGATTCTCTACACTATAATTGCTTGTTTTGGCACATAAACTGGAATTAGGCTGACTTTTACGAATTTTTCACAACCAGGAAATGGCAGAACAATTCTGTATAGAGCACCTCCTAAGGAAATCTTCCTTCTTTGTTTCTATTTCTCTTCGACCCCCTCCTATCGTCTCTCACCCTTCACCCCCCCCCCCCCCCGCTACAGGACAGCATAACGACGCTCGTATGAACCTGGCGATCGCCCTGACAGCAGCCAGACATGGTGCTGCCATCGCTAACTACACAGAGGTGGTCCACCTGCTGAAGAAAACAGACGCAGGGACGGGCAAGGAGAAGGTCTGTGGGGCGCGCTGCAGGGACGTTATCACAGGTACACACACTTGTATGTGCACACACACACACGAAGACACAGTATGACAGTGGTTTTTGACTGAAACAGTTATGATCTCTCACAGGAAATGAATTTGACGTCAGAGCCAAGTGTGTCATTAACGCCACGGGACCGTTCACGGACTCTCTGAGGAAGATGGACGACGGGAAAAACACTAACATCTGCCAGCCCAGTGCTGGGGTTCACATAGTTATCCCTGGTTATTACAGGTACAGTACAGGGACAGCACCACACTGTCACACCTTCACACCAGGGACAGCACCACACTGTCACACCTTCACACCAGGGACAGCACCACACTGTCACACCTTCACACCAGGGACGGCAACACAACTTCACACCAGGGACAGCACCACACTGTCACACCTTCACACCAGGGACGGCACCACACTGTCACACCAGGGACGGCACCACACTGTCACACCTTCACACCAGGGACAGCACCACACTGTCACACCTTCACACCAGGGACAGCACCACACTGTCACACCTTCACACCAGGTACAGCACCACACTGTCACACCTTCACACCAGGGACAGCACCACACTGTCACACCTTCACACCAGGGACAGCACCACACTGTCACACCTTCACACCAGGGACAGCACCACACTGTCACACCTTCACACCAGGGACGGCACCACACTGTCACACCTTCACACCAGGGACGGCACCACACTGTCACACCAGGGACGGCACCACACTGTCACACCTTCACACCAGGGACGGCACCACACTGTCACACCTTCACACCAGGGACAGCACCACACTGTCACACCTTCACACCAGGGACGGCAACACAACTTCACACCAGGGACAGCACCACACTGTCACACCTTCACACCAGGGACAGCACCACACTGTCACACCTTCACACCAGGGACGGCAACACAACTTCACACCAGGGACGGCACCACACGGTCACACCTTCACACCAGGGACAGCACCACACTGTCACACCTTCACACCAGGGACAGCACCACACTGTCACACCTTCACACCAGGGACGGCACCACACTGTCACACCAGGGACGGCACTACACTGTCACACCTTCACACCAGGCACGGCACCACACTGTCACACCTTCACACCAGGGACAGCGCCACACTGTCACACCTTCACACCAGGTACATTTAGGTCATGAATTGAAATTCAACTCATGAATTGAAAATTGGAATTTATTTTTTATGAGGGAATTTCAATTCAGCACCGCTGACCAACCAGGTCTTCCTAAATGTAGTTGTCATTTCCATAGCCCCTCCTCCCTCTGCCCTGTTCTTGTAGTCCTGACAACATGGGTCTCCTGGACCCGGCAACCAGCGACGGCCGTGTCATCTTCTTCCTGCCCTGGGAGAAGATGACGATAGCCGGGACGACGGACACGCCTACTGACATCACCGCCCACCCCATCCCCAGGGAGGAAGACATCAACTTCATCCTGAACGAAGTCCGCAACTACCTCAGCCCTGATGTAGAGGGTACGTAACCCCAAAACTACCTCAGCCCTGATGTAGAGGGCACGTAACCCCCAAACTACCTCTGCCGTAGAGGGTACGTAACCCCCAAACTACCTCAGCCCTGATGTAGAGGGTACGTAACCCCAAAACTACCTCAGCCCTGATGTAGAGGGCACGTAACCCCCAAACTACCTCTGCCGTAGAGGGTACGTAACCCCCAAACTACCTCAGCCCTGATGTAGAGGGTACGTAACCCCCAAACTACCTCAGCCCTGATGTAGAGGGTACGTAACGTTGACTTTGGAACAGCACAGTAGCTAGTAATTGTTTCAAGTGCTGGAGATTTTCTGATTGTTTAGCTTGATATGGTTTTGCCATTAGATGTAACACCTGTCCGATGCCTCTGTGCCTCAGGTAATGATCTCTGTCATCACATGCAGATGAGATTCCCTGTGTTCTCTGACTGGTTCTAGGACCTGTGATAAGATGTGATCTGATGTGGTCATCTGATTTAATGGAACCTTGTGTGTAATACTGACTCTGTCCTCGCCCGGTGGTCCTCAGTGAGGAGAGGAGATGTCCTGGCAGCGTGGAGTGGTATCCGTCCTCTGGTCACTGACCCCAACTCTAAAGACACCCAGTCCATCTGCAGGAACCACATAGTCAACGTCAGCGACAGCGGCCTGGTCACCATTGCAGGTCAGTACCTACTCTAAAACAAGTGGTATCCTGATGACGTGCTATACAGCTGTAGTAGTTTCTAGGTCCTTCGTAGCCGTCAATGGCTCTTAGCCTATAGACCTTTTCCTGCTCAAATTGGATAGGTCATGTTCTGTATTCTGTCTGGCCCTGTATCTAATAATAATGATCATCTGGTGGGTATTTGGATTTGTGTGTATTATATGCATGTGTGAATTGGAAATGTGTTTTTGCATATCCCAACTCCTCCTGAGTGACCCTCAGCAAATAGGGCTAAGTGCCCTGCTCAAGAGCACATTGACAGATGTTTCACCTTGTCGTCTCAGGGGTTTGAACTATCGACCTTTCGGTTACTGGCCCAACTCACTAACCGCTAAGCTACCTGCCCCCCTATCATATCAGGTGTGTATGTGTGTGTAACATGTGGATGATCCCATCACCCCAGGTGGGAAGTGGACAACGTACCGCTCCATGGCAGAGGAGACCCTGGACGCCGCGGTTGCAGCCCACAGGCTGGGGGGCGGGCCCAGTAAGACAGTGGGCCTGGTGCTGGAGGGGGGCCAAGACTGGAGCCCCACCTTGTACATCCGACTGGTGCAGGACTACGGCCTGGAGAATGAGGTGGGGACAGACCCTTCCCATAGACATTCTGTCTTTAGCCACCATTTTGGATCTATAATACTCCCTTAGGTATTGTCAGTTGCACTATGGTTACACAGGCACTGTGCGGCAGGGTAGCCTAGTGGTTAGAGCATTGGACTAGTAACCGAAAGGTTGCAAGTTCAAATCCCCGAGCTGACAAGGTACAAATCTGTCGTTCTGCCCCTGAACAGGCAGTTAACCCACTGTTCCTAGGCCGTCATTGAAAATAAGAATTTGTTCTTAACTGACTTGCCTAGTTAAATAAAGGTAAAAAATATATATATATATATATATCAGAACATTTAACATTGGTTAACGGTTGGATGAGGGTTGAAAATGTTGAGATGATGTCGCCGTTACAAGACAGCACACAGGGAGATTGATCCAAGGCTCTAGACCAGGGCTAATCAACTCTTACCCTACGAGGTCCAGAGCCTGCTGGTTTTCTGTTGTAACTGAAAATTAATTGCACACACCTAGTGTCCCAGGCCTAAATCAGTCCCTGATTAGAGGGGAACAATGCAGTGGAACTGGCTTTGCGGTCCAGAGTTGAGTTTGAGGACTCTAGTCCAGACCAGTGTACTTCCCTTTCAAGGTTTTAGAAGTCATTTGTACCAGGTAGGAAAGCGCTCCGCTTCCTATCTATGTTAACTTCTCATTAGAGAAAGCCTTCCACACCATTAGGGTGTTTTCTAGAATATTCCAAAAGGTCAGTGCTCATATTTTGACAGCATTTGACCTTTTGGTGAGAGAGCTAAGCCAACCATCTGAATAGCAATAACCCCTTGTTTGGTCCAAACGCAAGATAAATCATAGACATAACTGTATCTACCCATCACCCACCTCAGCATATCCAAAACATTGGAGCCGTCTGCTGAAAGATCGTATCGAACCATAAGGAGTTGCCTTTGAACAACTGCCTGCTGCGTTTCACAATACTCTCTCAATACTGTCTTTGGCAAAACGCTGTGAGTCATATTCAAACTCATGAGAAACAGAAAGGAAAACGCCTAACACTGCTGCTTATGTCCCCAGGTGATTTATTTATAACAATGTTTATGCCCTTAGGTCTTCATGGGGCATATTCAAACAAAACCATTACCATGGCTTTAAACAAAAAGTGTCACCCTAAACCTTGTTTCGTTGATTATATGACACCCACACAATGTCCTCTCACAACACAAGAGCAATGTCATTTTGTGTTGGTAAAACCTTAAACAAGGATTGCTGTTTTGATTGAATAGTGGCCTGTTTCCCATCATTCCACAGGTTGCCCAGCACCTGGCAGCAACGTACGGGGGGAAAGCATTCGACGTGGCCAAGATGGCGCGCGTCACTGGGAAGAGGTGGCCCATCGTAGGGAATAGACTGGTCTCTGAATTCCCTTACATTGAGAGTGAGGTACAATATGTGTTCTGTTGAGACTACTACAGGATACTGCATCAGATCTGTAAAAGACCGCATTTTTATGTTCTCCTGATGTACACACACACACACACACATCATGACCGTAGACTATTACGTTCTATTATCTAACCAATTGAACCCCCCCCCCCAACCCACCTTCCAGGTGAGGTATGCTGTTAAGGAATATGCCTGTACGGCCATCGATGTGATCGCCAGGCGCACACGGCTGGGTTTCCTCAACGTGCAGGCTGCTGATGAGGCTCTGCCACGCATCGTAGACATCATGGGCAAGATGCTGGACTGGAGCGACAAAAAGAGGACGGTACGTCACAAACTGTTGTTCCTGTCTACTAGACTGTAGTTCAAATGACTGTCTGGCAGTGTTACAGGAACTATTTTAGAACACCTTGAAAATAACATACAAACAACAACATACTTTTTACGTTTTAAAAAGAACAACTTGCCTTAAATCAAATCCAAATCGAATCAAATGTTATTTGTCACATACACATGTTTAGCAGATGTTAATGCGAGTGTAGCGAAATGCTTGTGCTTCTAGTTCCGACAATGCAGTAATAACCAAGTAATCTAGCTAACAATTCCAAAACTACTACCTTATAGACACAAGTGTAAGGGGATAAAGAATATGTACATAAAGATATATGAATGAGTGATGGTACAGAGCGGCATAGGCAAGATACAGTATATGGTATTGAGTGCAGTATATAAAGTGGCATAGTTAAAGTGGCTAGTGATACATGTATTACATAAAGATGCAGTAGATGATATAGAGTACAGTATATACATATACATATGAGATGAGTAATGTAGGGTATGTAAACATTATATAGGTAGCATTGTTTAAAGTGGCTAGTGATATATTTTACATCATTTCCCTTAATATCCATTTTTAACTCAAAGATGAATTATTGCCCCTGTATTTCCTGTCCAGTAAAGACTTAGGGCCTGTTTTAATCCAACCATTGTTTTATTGATTCAGTGACTACAGTACATTCTCACTCAGTGGACTAATAATAATGTTTTGATTGAATAGGACCAACCCTAAATTCATGTGCTGCTAGTCAGCTTGTAGGACCGCTGGAACTGTTGTTAGGTCAGAGTATAATAGTAGGATCTACGCCCTTCCTGGATTTCCCTCTCCAGGGGGCTGCGTGTGTGTGTGTGTGTGTTGTAAACCTTCCCCCAGTTCTGCTATTCCTGTTGTCCTGCTCTTTACAGGTTTATCACAAGATGCACCAGTTCCTTTTACTTAAGTTGTTGTTACATTTAGCTATGATCCCTTTTCATTAATTATTACTTAAATTAGTTATGATTAAAGTTCTGAATAATGTACACTGTGTATATATAAATATATATACACACACACACACACAAAAGTATGTGGACACCCCTTCAAATTAGTAGATTCGGCTATTTCAGCCACACCCGTTGCTGACAGGTGTATTCAATTTAGCACACAGCCAAGCTATCTCCATAGACAAACATTGACAGTTGAATGGCCTTACTGAAGAGCTCAGTGACTTTCATCGTGGCACCGTCATAGGACTAACAAGTCAGTTCGTCAAATTTCTGCCCTTCTAGAGCTGCTGTGGTAAACTGTAAGTGCTGTTATTGTGAAGTGGAAACATCTAGGAGCAACAACGGATCAGCTGCGAAGTGGTAGACCACACAAGCTCACAGAACAGGACTGGTGCGTAAAAATCGTCTGTCCTCGGTTGCAACACTCTCTACCAAGTTCCAAACTGCCTCTGGAAGCAACGTCAGCACAATAACTGTTTGTCGGGAGCTTCATGAAATGGGTTTCCATGGCTGAGCAGCCGAACACACCCTGCGCAATGTCAAGCGTCGGCTGGAGTGGCTGTAAAGCTCACTGCCATTGGACTCTGGAGCAGTGGAAACGCATTCTCTGGAGTGATGAATCACGCTTCACCATCTGGCAGTCTGATGGATGAATCTGAGTTTGGCAGATGCCAGGAGAATGCTACCTGCCCCAATGCATAGTACCAACTGTAACATTTGGTGGAGGAGGAATAACGGTCTGGGGATGTTTTCCATGGTTCGGGATAGGCCCCTTAGTTCCATCCAGTGAAGGGAAATCTTAACGCTACAGCATACAATGACATTCTAGACGATTCTGTGCTTCCAACTTTGTGGCAACAGTTTTGGGAAGGGCATTTCCTGTTTCAGCATGACAATGCCCCTGTGCACAAAGCAAGGTCCATACAGAAATGGTTTGTTGAGATTGTTGTGGAAGAACTTGACTGGCCTGCATAGAAACCTGACCTCAACTCCATCGAACACCTTAGGGATGAATTGGAACTTCCGACTGCGAGCCAGGCCTAATCGTCCAACATCAGTGCCAGACCTCAATAATGTTCTTGTGGCTGAATGGAAGCAAGTCCCCATAGCAGTGTTCTAATACAGTGGAACGCCTTCCCAGAAGAGTGGAGGCTGTAGGAGCAGCAAAGGGGGGACCAACTCCATATTAATGCCCATGATTTTGGAATGAGATGTTCGATGAGCAGGTGTCCACATACTATTGGTCACGTAGTGTAACTTATCTTCACTACCATGGTTTGTTTAGGAGGAGCTGGAAGCTGCTAAGAAGTTCCTGTACCTTGAGATGGGCTACAGGTCCCGCTCTGAGCAGCTGACCGGGACCACAGAGATCACACTGGACACACAGGAAGTGGCAAAGTACTCTACTTTCCTGTCTACTTTACGCTCTACTTCTGGTCTAACTTACTCTCTACTTCCGGTCTACTTTACACTCTACTTCCTGTCTACTCTCTACTTACTCTCTACTTCTAGTCTACTTTACTCTCTACTTCTAGTCTACTTTACTCTCTACTTCCTGTCTACTTTAATCTCTAAGGCAGGGGTGTAAAACTCAATCAGCACAGGGCCATATTGAAAAAACACAATGAATTCCCGGGCCATACATAGCCAGTTATGTGTTGTTTTTTTACTAACAAATGTGTGCATACAACTGATCCAAACTAGCTATTGTTTTATTAAAATATGACCCTTTACAATGCCCACTGATGTACATAGGATGCTGTACACAGCATTTTTAACGAATTAAAACAAAAGAAGAGCTCAGTAATATTTGTCCAGCCTTTGCTGCTATGCTTGCGAATGTGCATAATATGCTGCGTCCCTAATCAAAACGTTTTTAATAACAACAATGACATAAATGTAGCTAGGTTGTTGTAACATTAACTCTTAAAAACATGTTTTAAAAAATTGCGCGGCATGGATCAGTGGTGCGGTTGAATGCAGCATTACTGTATGGGGCACTCAACATGTCTTGTAGATGAGTAGTCAGCCTAGGCTCAATCCAAAGATTAAGACAGACTGTTTAATTGTATAAAATACAAATCTTTAATGCATACGAGCAGCTGCAAGGTAGATCTGTCTCTGATCGCAGTCAGGGAAGAACTCAAAGAATAAATGGTCAAATGTTCTTATATAGTGAGAGGTGATCATACAATCATATTGTTTACACAACAGATATTTATACAAGCAACAGTTCTGGAACACAATGGCCTTGTGTTAGGGTGATACATACCAGGAGTCTACTGTATGAAAGGCATAACATCACAGTCCAACAGGGAATATATCCCTTGAGAAGTTACAACGGTTCACCCCAGATTCTGCCGCCACGCTGTAATATGTCTACATGTTCCTCCTTTGCATGTAGATTTGTCGCAGGTTTAGTTTTGGTTATTCATTGTCGAGCTTTAAAAAAACGAAGCCAGTCTGCAAAATGTTTGGAGCCTAGCTAGGACTGTGTTATGTGTCTGTACAACTCTGCTGCGCACAGTAAACGGAACGAAAGCAATGCAATTGATGTTGAATTCACAGATGTGAGCGCATCAGGCTGTGATTTCATAAATTAGATGACTCAACTGTTTATTAATTTATACTCGCTTGTGTGTCCTATTGTCCAGGTGAGTAGTAACGTTCAGTAAACCAACTTCTGAATCCTTTAGTAGTAACGTTCAGTAAACCAACTTCTGAATCCTTTAGTAGTAACGTTCAGTATACCCACTTCTGAATCCTTTAGTAGTAACGTTCAGTATACCCACTTCTGAATCCTTTAGTAGTAACATTCAGTATACCCACTTCTGAATCCTTTGTTATAACTTTTTGACGATCAAGATGACATTTCCTGTAGGCTACAGCAATGACTCGTTGGAACCCAAACTTGGCATGGACATTTAACCTACAACACGTTTAAACTTTCGGTCCGGTAGAAGACTTGGTCAGTGACATTAGTGATGACATGTTACAGCGCACTGGCTGGCTCGTGTGTGGGTCCGTGTGACTTATAGTGCAGCGCATTGCAGCTGTACGGAAGCGGAACTAAATTAATTGACAACAAAAATCATTGCGCAGGCCGGGTAGAAATGTGTCACAGGCCGGATTCGGCCTGCGGGCCTTGTTTGACACGTGTTCTAAGGAAGAAACTGACTGGATTGAGTAGTTGGACCCCTGATATACCAAGGGTTCAATCTCAATCTGGGCAGTTGCTCCCTCCCACCTGACCTTCTTAAATCACTCCCCTTGAGATGTTGCCACGATATGAGATGCAGATTGCGTTAATAGCTCTGTTTTGATTGACAGGTACACAAACCGGTTCCACAAGTTTGACAAAGACAGTAAAGGCTTCATCACCACAGTGGACGTTCAGAGGGTCTTACAGGTGAGACACTTTCACAACTCTCTTTGGAATCTTTATCCATGAGTGCTGACAGAGCTCATGTAAACTGTGTGCAAAGGCCATTGAGCTGTGGTGTCATTTCCTGATATTATGCCTTGCTGGTCTCTCTTGCCCCTCCCAGAACATAATTTCCTGATATTTTTTCTCCCTGTCTCTCTCCCCCCTCCCAGAACATCAGTGTCCAAATTGATGAGAACGCTCTTCATGAAATCCTCAACGAAGTGGACCTCAACAAGAATGGACAGGTGGAGCTGAACGAGTTTTTACAGGTAGGTGGTTTGTGTGTGTGTGTGTGCGCGCGCGCATCTTCACATATGGTCTCTCCTCCCTCCACTGATAAGAGGACTCATTAATTCTCAGGCCCATGGTCAATATCTGCCCCCTCTCCCATCTCTGCTCTCTTTCTCTCTCTCTCTCTCTCTCTCTTTACCATGAGAAGCTGAACAAACAGACCAGGCTGGAGAACATGATAATAGACTCCTCAGGGAGAAGGATCAATTACCCCTCAGACACAGACACACACACACAGACACACACACTAACACTCGGCTACAGAACAGGTAGATGCTCACATTAGTTTTACATGATTCCAACATTGTAATTAATGGAGAATAGGGGATTTTCATGTTCTGTTCGCTGGGTGTTTTTTCTCTTCTGCAAGTGGCAAGGCATGACAGACCCTCCTATGAAGGGAGCTGTAGGTGTGAAAGCCTAACTGGGAGTATGTTCTCTGCTGACCAGATTCAGATCATTACCGTCTGAAACCTATGACAATGACTCCAGGTAATGAGGGTGAGAGAGAGCTACAGTACTTCCAGGTCGTTAGTAGTCATCATGTGATCAATTAGGAAGTATAATGCTGAGGACCAGAGAATACCTTTATTACAAGAACTGTTGACAGGAGATGACTTTCCATGGTCAAGTAAGAATCCCAGAATGGTTTGGGGTACTGTAAAACCAGTGTACTACTACCACAAGTGTCAGTAGTATGAGTACTCTGTCCGAACACAGCCTGACTACCCCTGGAGCTTAGATCAGAACATGCTCCAGCATTATAATGTATCTCTATCCCTGTCTCTAACACACACACACACACACACACACACACACACACACACACACACACACACACACACACACACACATACAGCGTATCTTGTTGCATTAATTTGATACCTTGCATTACATCCACAACTATGCCACAGTTTCCTCATCCTTTATATTCCCTCTGTTCCCTGCTCCCAGCTGATGAGTGCTGTGAAGAAGGGCCAGGTGTCTGACAGCAGGTTGGCCATCCTGATGAAGACAGCTGAGGAGAGCCTGGATCTGAGGGGACCTGTGACTGTGGACCGCAGTGGAGGAGGGGTGTGAGGGGAGCCCACCCGCACCACCACACATTACCACCACACCGCACGACCACACATTACCACCACACCACACCACCACACATTACCACTACACCACACCACCACACTAACCAGAGCTGAGGTGCTAAGAATGACAATGATGATATTGTAAACAACAAGAGTACAAACTAGATTTGTATCCTAATTTAATCTAAGTGAGTATGTGTCAACCCTGAGTGTTTTATTGTGAAGTTGAGGCTAGATTGGGGCAGCAGGTAGCCTGGTGGTTAAAAGAGTTGGGCCAGTAACTGGAAGGTCAGTGTGTCCTTGAACAAGGCACTTAACCCTAATGGCTCCTGTAAATCGCTCTGGATAAGAGAGTCCGCTAAATAACTAAAATATAAAATGTAGTTTGATGTTAGACATTTTTTATAATAATTCTTTGCATTGATATTTTCATGGAGGGAAACAGGGACTATCTGGCCAGTTTTCCATCACACTGGATTCTCACTACTACAAAGTCAATGGGTTTGACAATCAGTGCCTCTGACATAAAGCTGTAACTCACAGTTCATACGGTCTATAATCTTATCAATGCTTTGCCTTATATGGCTTTGTAATATAGTTTATTGTTATATTATTCCGTCTTATTTTTGTTATCGATGTCTTATGGGATGTCCACATCTCACTGGAGCTGTACTTTGGATGTGGTTCTTATGCCCTCTCTCCAATACAAGAACCAGAATCAGTTGTGCCTGATTCCGCCTCGTTAGGGACAGCCGGCATTACAGTACCAGCAGTTTATTCACACTCAAGCTTAACGTTTCCACGTCTTCATTTCTGACTTCAGCATGTTACTTTACATCACTGTTCCTCGCTGCAGTCACATTGTATATTTAAGCAATAAGGCCCGGGGGGGGTGGTATATGGCCAATATACCACGGATAAGGGCTGTTCTTACGCACGACGCAACGAAGTGCCTGGACACAGCCCTTAGCCGTGGTATATTGGCCATATATCACAAACCCCTGAGGTGCCTTACTGCTATTATAAACTGGTTACCAACTTAATTAGAGCAGTAGAAATAAAAGTTTTGTCATACCCGTGATATACCACGGCTGTCAGCCAATCAGCATTCAGGGCTTGAACCACCCAGTTTAAAATGGCCAATATACCACTGCTAGGGGCTGTTCGGCACGACGCGAAGTGGAGTGCCTGGATACAGCCCTTAGCTGTGCTATGTTGGCTATATACCTCTAACCCCTGAGGTGCCTTATTGCTTTATAAACTGGATTTGTGTGTCATATCGTTGGTATATTGTCTGATATACACACAGCTGAAATGCTGTTTTGGCTAATCAGCACACAGGACCAAACTACCCGGTTTATAATGAGGCTTTTTTCCTGGCACACCGGTGACAACGACGTTTCTATATCTGCTGTCTGCTAGCTAGCATACACTGGTCTGTCTGATGCACCTTAAGTAACTGACTCCATCTTTATCCTTACTGTTTTTTAAATCATGGCAGAATGAATGCTTTTTTACTACTGTTATTGCTACGTCATTATATATATATTTTAATTAAAGATATTTATTCATTATAATGTTATTCACTCCTTCCATCATTCAAAGAACCTAAGATAAGATAGCTAGAGGTATGAGTGATGATGAGATGTACATCTAATGCTGAGAGGATTAACGGAACAATCTGGAACTTTCATTTCCAGTCAAATGTGCTGCTGCTGCATTTGTTTGTAAACTGGAGGTGACCACCTTTACCTTTGCAAAAGGTTACAAACTGTGCCTTTTTCAGTGTTGTATGGAAATGTCTCTTCACTGTCTGTATCTGTCTGCAGTGCACCTGAGCTTGTACAGTATTTGTACTAAGTTAATACTTGCAGTTCTGCTGATTTATTTGTGGTTTTATAGAGGGAAGCAGTTGAAGGGGAATGTATGATCTGTGCCTTGCTTTCAAACACGGTACGATGTCATATGAATTGAACCTATTCCAACTCATTCCTCTATATTTTACATATTTGAACTGTATTAATGTTGCAGTTATTAAAAAGCATGTAAAGATACATATTCTAAAACGTATTTTTAAAGAAAATTAGTATTTTCCGTATGGATAAAAGGAACATCAAATTTTTTGATAGTTCTGACTGGTTCTTAATATTGGTCTTGTTAGCATGTTTGTAATACAATTTGCGTGTGCTTGTTTTGTCTAAAAAGGCTGAGAGAATCATTCTAGAGGCTTCCGCTGTGTACTCTTACTGTAACTGAATCCAACCATGTGTATCAGTTTTTTGACACATGGGAGTTTTCAGTACAATGCCTTGACAGCCAGGGCCAACTTTGTCTATGTTTGCTTGTGTCTGCTTGGATGAAAGTCCAGCCTCATCCAGATTGAAAGAGATTCATAGTCCTCTTTTTTCAATAAACACTGTGTCGATCTCAAAAGCTTTTCCAAGACACTGCAATTATGTAATTAAATGTATCTGGTTGCTAACAACAACATTGTTTTCGTGTGTGTTTTCACGGCAAACCCTGTTTTTTTTTTTTACAATCCCGCTTACCGCCATTCAGATTTGTGAGCATAACAAGCTTGCATGATAATTCTCCCATAAGGGAACTTAGTAGTATAATTCAACACAATACAGAAAACAGCTGCATGTTGAACTGTACTCAGACTGAGGTGTACTACACATTGAACTGAGGTAATTAGTACCTACATTATAACCACTGAACTGTAACAAACAAACCCAAGACACTTGCACTAAATCTATTCATATGGCAGCTTTCCATGAAGCAGGTTCTGATGAGCAGTCAATATACAGAACTGTATATACGAGAGATGACACCTGTTACTAGAACCACTATGCAGCTACAGGTATGGAAGAGACTGGTCAGAGTGAAGCACATGGAGTCTAGATGATCCTGCATTAAGGAAGGATAGATTTATCAGTCAGTGGTACAGATAAGCTGCTCTACACTGGGTCTAGGACCTCATCATTTGGCCACATACAACCTAATCTTCTCCAAGGGGAAGGTCATGTATAGATTCAGTTAGCCAACTGTAATACCTCCACAACCAGCGGAAACCAGCTAGATCCTTCAATTCAGGCTGATTGCCTCAAACAAAGTGGTTTTAACCCCAAATCCATCAAAAGCTTTTGAAAATGTGTTATTGTTTCATTGGGTCTGATTTCATTCATTTGAACAGGGAACTAGTATCTGTGGCTTGCTCTGCTTAAAGGCCCTTAATATACCTGGTCCCCTATCACCCAGCCCAGTGTTAATCCAGGGGGCTCTCTCCTGCACCAGGGGAATAGGTAATGGGTTTTCCTAGGTGATCAGCAGACGGTATAATGCAATTAAGCAACCTGGGGCTGTTGGACGAGGGGCTCTGATCCTGAACTAATTTGAACTGCGGTTTGATAGCAAGCGCTGTGATCCTGGAATAATCATGTAGGCTGCTAATGAAACTGGGTGGGTAGACCAGGCTGATAGAGGTCCTCTGCTCTGAATGCTCGCCATGTGTCAGGGAGAGTGGGGAGACAAGATGTCAGGCTGGCCAAAATGTCTCAAACATACAAGCACTAGTATGGAAGGGCCATTACTAGCAGCCTTTTGACACACACACACACACACACACACACACACACACACACACACACACACACACACACACACACACACACAACCAGGCTTTCCTAAAGGTCAATGTGAGATTTGAATGTCAGGACTAAAGTCCTCTGTTCATATTACTTGGTGCGTTTGCAGTGGAAGTCTATGAGATCCATCCAGCGCCACTCTTAAAGGGCCTTGAGTGAGCGAGACCAGAGGCAATTACTGTAATTGTAATGAATAATCAGACAAATCTTCTTGGCATTATGACCACTAAAGCTCTCCATCTCTGGAGGCAGCAGGTCGGCAGCAGGGGGATTAGAGATGGGGAGAGCACACCTACAAGTGTCTGACTGGTGTGCTCTTCGATGTCTGACTGACTGGTGTGCTTCGTGGTGTCTGACTGACTGGTGTGCTCTGTGATGTCTGACTGGTGTGCTCTGTGGTGTCTGACTGACTGATGTGCTCTGTGATGTCTGACTGACTGGTGTGCTCCGCGACGTCTGACTGACTGGTGTGCTCTGTGATGTCTGACTGGTGTGCTCTGTGATGTCTGACTGACTGATGTGCTCTGTGGTGTCTGTCTGACTGACTGGTGTGCTCCGCGATGTCTGACTGACTGGTGTGCTCTGTGGTGTCGGACTGGTGAGCTCCGTGATGTCTGACTGGTGCGCTCCGTGGTGTCAGACTGACTGGTGTGCTCTGTGGTGTCTGACTGACTGGTGTGCTCTGTGGTGTCTGACTGACTGGTGTGCTCCGTGTTGTCTGACTGACTGGGGTGCTCCGTGGTGTCTGTCTGACTGGTGTGCTCCGTGGTGTCTGTCTGACTGGTGTGCTCCGTGGTGTCTGACTGACTGGTGTGCTCCGTGGTGTCTGTCTGACTGGTGTGCTCTGTGGTGTCGGACTGGTGAGCTCCGCGATGTCTGACTGGTGCGCTCTGTGGTGTCAGACTGACTGGTGTGCTCTGTGGTGTCTGACTGACTGGTGTGCTCCGTGGTGTCTGACTGACTGGTGAGCTCCGTGATGTCTGACTGGTGCACTCCGTGGTGTCAGACTGACTGGTGTGCTCTGTGGTGTCTGACTGACTGGTGTGCTCCGTGGTGTCTGACTGACTGGTGTGCTCCGTGGTGTCTGACTGGTGTGCTCCGTGGTGTCTGACTGACTACTGCACACTACTAGAAAAGGGCATTAGGGAATGGCTGTGGGAATTCAACATTGCAGCTTTATTGGCTTCTCTGCATCTGTGCAATATCTTTTCTGCATCTTCTCTGTAGCAAACCACTACAGCTGCAGATGCAGGACAATATGACATAATCATACTGCCTGTCCTGCCATGAGCTCTTAATGGAAGGGTTGATCCGAATCATTTGTCAAAACTGGAATGTTCATTATAAGAAGGTTTTATCTCACGAGTATAACACTTGAAAAAGAAGAGCTGTCCATTTTGGCTCCAGTATTGTGAGGTTCGGTCTTCAGTGTGAATGCTAGCTGTCAGTCATGTTATTATGAGCCAAGATGGCTCTCCATAGCTCCTAGGCCTTCTGCTCTCCATAGCTCCCAGGCCTTCTGCTCTTCATAGCTCCCAGGCCTTCTGCTCTTCATAGCTCCCAGGCCTTCTGCTCTCCATAGCTCCCAGGCCTTCTGCTCTCCATAGCTCCCAGGCCTTCTGCTCTCCATAGCTCCCAGGCCTTCTGCTCTTCATAGCTCCCAGGCCTTCTGCTCTTCATAGCTCCCAGGCCTTCGGCTCTCCATAGCTCCCAGGCCTTCGGCTCTCCATAGCTCCCAGGCCTTCTGCTCTTCATAGCTCCCAGGCCTTCTGCTCTCCATAGCTCCCAGGCCTTCTGCTCTCCATAGCTCCCAGGCCTTCTGCTCTCCATAGCTCCCAGGCCTTCTGCTCTCCATAGCTCCCAGGCCTTTGGCTCTCCATATCACCCAGGCCTTCTGCCCTTGGCCCACCTTTGTTCAAAGTACAACTAGTTAGCTATGCCCCGTGGGAGTACATTTTTGAGGTGGGCGTTCTTCTGTACACAAAGGGTCTTAGAGTTGCTGACGTCACAATGTGACAAAGGCGTGATCTCCACCACCACATTGAAGCTATTCATAGCAAGGTCACCACTGTTGCTCTAAGACACATTGTAGTACAGAAGAGCACTGAGAGGTTATTGAAAGTGCTTCAGGAGAAACTGCATTGCCTTGCTAGCTGCTGCAACAGCTAACACATAATGGAGGCAGCAGCACTGATGGACGCTGCATGATGGCCAAAGGAGGACTGAATGCTGCAGCCTCAGAGTTCTGGAATCTGTCAAAGACAACATGACAGCTAAATTCATTTTTAAAAATGAGTGGGAGGAAACAGAACGACGCCAGGGCAGTATTGGAGCCATCCCTTCATATATATCTGTAATTTAGGCAGCCCACTCAGAGTCTGGTGTTACAGTAGTTACAGGGGGAACAGTCATGGGTTTGAATGAGTTTGTGAACCCCGCGCCTGGTCTCAAAGAGGACATTGTTGAGAGCGGTGGAGAGAAACTGGAAAATATTTGAGGGAGAAAAAGGGAGTGAGGAAAGTAGTTGAAGTGTTGACTTCCTTAACCCAGAGGGCAACAGTCTCTGATTCTCTACGTGGGGAGAACAATGATGGGAGAGATGACATGCAGGCAATTCATTCCCTGGTGTTTCCACACACAAGTGCTCTGAGGGAGACAGCAATCCTGGGATGACGCTGGCCAGTTGGACAGGGCAGGACCTCAGAGGACAAGTGAAGCTAGTGTCTCACTGTAGAGATGGAATGAGTTGCAGTGTTTGCTGCCAGAGTATGTCCCTACAACACACTGTATGGAACATCCACGTCAGTAGGAGGGAGATCTCTGTATGATGCTAAATACCATCCATACAGGCTCATTTGATAACAAAGCAATATTTTTTCAACATTCCACTGTACATTGTTATTGCTACATCCCTTTTTGGACTTGTAAATGAATGATATGTACCCATTGATTCTTGAAGATATATAACTTATAAATGCCTGGTGAGCTTAGTTGGGCTCCCGAGTGCCACAGCGGTCTAAGGCACTGCATCTCAGTGCTGGATGTGTCACTACAGACACCCTGGTTTGAATCCAGGCTGTATCACAACCGGCCGTGATTGGGAGTCCCATAGGGCGGCGCACAATTGGCCCAGCATCGTCCGGGTTTGGCCGGTGTAGGCCGTCACTGTAAATAAGAATTTGTTCTTAACTGACTTGCCTAGCTAAATAAAGGTAAAATAAAAATATAATAATAATAATGTAGTTCAACTGTCGTACCCCATCAGAACTCCAATGTTTGTAAACAAAGACAATGTAAACAAACACTATTTAGCTTCAAAACATGGTTAAAACTATCATTCTGATATCCTGGATGGTCAGTCCTTACATCCATAGCGCTGTCTATGAATTTGAGAGTGGTTACATTTCTTCAGCCACATTCCTCAGCTTTTTACCTAACCGGGTTCTGGGAGGCCGCTTTGTTCTAGTTTCTACTGCTGATAACATAGAAAATAGGAAAATAAAGAGAAAATCATCTTATTTTGCTGAACAGACTGAGTGACAGGTGTCCTTTCAAATGCCAGAGAAAGAGCTTCCTGCTTGAGCATTGATATGCAGCACTATGTGGTGCTTATCGTCAGGCAGTGGATGGCCTGGATAAATGCCTGCCGGCTCACCTTCCAAATTACCTCAGTATTATTGCATCATTGGGGAGGAGGAGACGGAATGTACGGAATTGGGGGTGAAGCTCAATGATCTATTCTCTTCACACAATGGAAGGTTCTTAGCATTCCTGGGTTATTGAGTCATCCTCTCTGCAAGACTACTCAGAGCCCTGGGGGGGGGGGGACTCAGGGTTACAGGAAGACCATTGGTCCCTATGTCACCAGGTTAGGTGTTTCACTAATCTCCCCCTTCCAGGCCTGTCATGAATATTCTACAGCGTTTTGACTGCCACACAGGTCTGTTTCAGTGGTCACCATGGAGTCAACGGAAACACAGAATGAAGGCTGCCTCCCGTCTTAGCTTAGACATCTGTGTAAACCAACAAATATCCTTCAGGTGTTTGGCAATTTGGCCATTAAGAAGGACTATCAGCCTGGCTGCCAATCTCTTAACAGCTACATTCAACTACTTGTCCTTGTAGCCTACTCTGTGTCATTTGGCAAATGACACATGACACAGAGTAGAAGGAGTGGAATGTTACAGAGACTGGTACCCAGACTAGGACTTCATATTAACAGTTCATGGTCTTGTTCTAATCTTGAAGATTGTTCAGTGTCAATGGTCATGGTGAAACTACTGTCTTTTTTACAGTTGTATCTCAAACACAATTACTTGAGGAAAGAAATGGGCCAAACCTGCCAACCATTCATACAGTGTGTGGGTGGGTGCACTGCCTTACTTTCTGATTGGACTACAAACCAAGACAACGACCAAAACAAAGTTTTGTATGTAGGTGCTTTACGGCGTGGCCCCGAAGTCTGGCAAATATTATGGTCTACCATTCTGAGGGTTGATGGAGCCAATGTAGGGTAAGTGCTAATTGGGATCCTTGGGACACCCATACCCTAAACTTAACCCCTACCCTTATACTAACCTTTCAACTTCAATGGGGTAGGAACATCCAAAGGATTCCGGATAGCACGGACCACCAATGTAGAGAGCTCTCTAAAACAGGAAGCTGTTAAAACGGACACATTCTGTGATAGCGCAAGGTATCTTGTAAGGCTGTTGTTCATCTCCATATTAAATCTAAAAAGAGTCCTGACCTGTAAATCCTAGAACCACTGTAGGACTGGGCACATAGTCTTGCACTGAAACCACCCTTTCCCCAACAGTTCTCACGTCTCATGGTTTAATGTCTTAGTGAAATGTCACCAGAGAGCTTGCTGTTTTATATGTTGGATAAGAGCTCGTTCAGTGGAATTCGCCGGGACTAGCGGGAACTGGAACAGCGTGCTGCATGGCGAAAGGTGGTCTTGATTTTGAATTCAAATCAACACAGTTTGTGTTGTTATTATTAGGTAATGTAGTGACTATGTAATTATGACACGTTGAAGAAACTTCCAGGAAATATAATAAAACTTGAAATAAAAACTGAAATTCCCTCAGGAGAGACGATGAACATTGTTCAGTGCATGTGAGAATCAAAAGCCCGGGGTAAACAGTGGTATTTCAGCTTCCTGCTCTTCTTCTTCCACAAGAAAGAAAGAAAGAAAGAAAGACATTGGTA
Source organism: Oncorhynchus kisutch (assembly GCF_002021735.2). Lineage (NCBI taxonomy): Eukaryota > Metazoa > Chordata > Actinopteri > Salmoniformes > Salmonidae > Oncorhynchus > Oncorhynchus kisutch. The sequence continues at coordinate 202,941 of NW_022261982.1, read as the reverse complement.
TGAGAAGAACCAATCCTGTTAGCCACCCTGCTGCTACAGAAAGCTAATTAGACCCTCACATATTGCTCCCCCTGCTTGGCTAATGATGGTGGTGTGAACACTATGACACAGAAGTGTCACAAACTATCCCTGTCTCTATGGCTAGCTGAACATAGGTCCACAGATGAGATAAAGTCCTTTATTTCACCTGTATCTCATTGAGCACCAAATCACAACAGGTGTGTGTAATGTAGGACTTTGCTTTTAGTGGGAATTGGTGACATGTATAGCAGCAGATGGTCCTCTGTGTCAGAGTCGTGTATCCATGCTGTAGTCCAATGTTAAGAAGAATAGTTTTGTAGCATATAAAGAATATTCTTATTTATGCATTGGAGGAATGTTGTCCTGCACAACTGCTCTAAAGGTCAAGTGTGGCCCCAGAACAACAGAGTGCTGAATGTGACCTGGTACCTCCTGTGACCCCCAGCTACATCAGGAAAGAAGCCCAACGGAGCTCATCATGTAATGAACAGGTAGCCTGCAGCCATATTATCTGACATTTGCCTCTAGTCAAATGAAACAGTCATGGCTAGAAGGGCTCCAGCTTTTGTCAAATTAACATCAAAAGTAGATTTGTTTGGCCATTTTAGCTAACCTTAACTGTTTTCCTAACCTTAACCTAATTCTTATCACCGATTACGTTAATTCTCCTTACCGGCTGAGTACGTTCTCCTAACTTGCTACGTTAGTTCTCCTAACCGGCTGAGTACGTTCTCCTAACCTGCTACGAAAAGTCAAATTTGAACAAAGCTGTATCCCATCTATTCAAAACCAAATGAAACCGGACGATGTGCATTGCATTCTCCTTCTCCAGTCTCAGCCAAGAGGATTCAATAAAATACACACACTACCACTGCCCAAGAAGAGACAAGAAAGTGCTCTATTGTTGACAATATGCTAAGGTGAATACAAAGTTAGCTTTGGAAAATGTCATCAAATACATTTTACGACACCGTGCAGCATAAGACACAAACATGAAACAAACTTCCAAGAGACAAATGATCAAAGTCAACTAATCTGTCATACTTCACCAGGTCACAACAGCTAAATCAAGATTAGAATGGAGGGAAACAACTCATCAGACCTTTGATGTTTACTACCTTTCTTAATGGGCATGATTGGCCCATGATTACTCCTTTGGTTTCTGTAGATATGTATGTGAATACAGGCAGTAAGGGCACAATGAAATACAGTCTATAAATATTAATGAAGGCTTAAATGTCACATTCCAAACTGCCGTAATCTGTGACATTAGCTACATTTAGATCACTTTCACACACAAATCACTTTCATCTACTCCTCCACATTGTAGTTTGAATTTGAAATTCAATGCCAACGGCACTATCATGGCCAGGAAGATGTTTTGTGGTGGGGGGGGGCTTTTAGTAGCAGGCTAGGAGAACTTACTCAGCAGGTTAGGAGAACTTACTCAGCAGGTTAGGAGAAGTAACGTAGCAGGTTAGGAGAACTTACTTAGCAGGTTAGGAGAACTTACTCAGCAGGTTAGGAGAACTTACTCAGCAGGTTAGGAGAACTTACTGAGCAGGTTAGGAGAACTTACTGAGCAGGTTAGGAGAACTTACTCAGCAGGTTAGGAGAACTTACTGAGCAGGTTAGGAGAACTTACTGAGCAGGTTAGGAGAACTTACTCAGCAGGTTAGGAGAACTTACTCAGCAGGTTAGGAGAACTTACTGAGCAGGTTAGGAGAACTTACTCAGCAGGTTAGGAGAACTTACTGAGCAGGTTAGGAGAACTTACTCAGCAGGTTAGGAGAACTTACTCAGCAGGTTAGGAGAACTTACTCAGCAGGTTAGGAGAATTAACGTAGCAGGTTAGGAGAACTTACTCAGCAATTTAGGAGAATTAACGTAGCAGGTGGCACTGCAGTCTAGCCTCAACTATGCTGCTGTCTGACAATACTGCATTGCAAAATGGGCTCATCTTTCTCTCTCTCTCTCTCTCTCTCTCTCTCTCTCTCTCTGTCTCACACACAGATATTGACCAGGGAGACCATGTGGGAAGAAACACACACACACACACACACAGCCTGCTGTTTGGTCCTCAGTTAATCTAGATCTCAAGCGCCACCTTCTGTCCGTAAATGTAAAAGTACACTGAGTGCTCTTTCCATGACAGACTGACCAGGTGAATTCAGGTGAAAGATGATCCCTTATTGATGTCACTTGTTAAATCCACTTCAATCAGTGTAGATGAAAGGGAGGAGACAGGTTAAATAAGGATTTTTAAGCCTTGAGTCAATTGAGACATGGATTGTGTGTGTGTGTGTGTGCCATTCAGAGTGTGAATGGGCAAGAAGGAGGTATGGTAGTAGGTGCCAGGCGCACCGGTTTGTATCAAGAACTGCAACGCTACTGGGTTTTTCACACTCAACAGTTTCCCGTGAGTATGAAGAATGGTCCACCAGCCAACTTGACACAACTGTGGGAAGCACTGGAGTCAACATGGGCCAGCATCCTTTCGACACCTTGTAGAGTCCAAGCCCTGACGAGTTGAGGCTGTTCTGAAACGCAATATTAGGAAGGTGTTCTTAATGTTTTGTACACCCAGTGTATGTGTAAAGTATATTTTTCTAAATGTAGACCTTCTTGTCTCAAGGTCTGTTCTATGTGTGCAGAGTGAATCTACAAGTCACAGAATAATTATCATCCAAGTCAATTTTGCAGTTCGCTCACTGTTAGTCCAAATCTCTGTTGTTGGTCTGACTGTTCAGGATGGTCTAATGGAATACACTGGAATGTGAAAGAAAAGGATCAGATTCAGTTTGATGTTGTTTTGTGTGTGGCAAGACATGTTTCGCTGTGGTATTCGTCACGGGATCTCTGAAACAACATTTTAAGAACAATCTACAAAAGAAAAACACTTGAACACCAGTTTACAGCAAATACTGTAGATCACATGTCAAACTCATTCCACAGAGGACGGAGTGTCTGCATGTTTTCACTCCTCCCTTGTACATGACTGATGAATTAAGGTCACTATTTAGTAAGGAACGCCCCTCACCTGGTTGTCTAGGTCTTATGAAAGGAAAAACCAAAAACCAGCAGACTCTAGACCCTCCATGGGATGAGTTGGACACCCCTGCTGTAGATTATTCAACTTAACTTATAACATACAGAACAGAAGATTTACATTCTATGAACTGTATAAAAAGCATTTCTTGCAATGATTGGACATTTTAATATACAAAGATTTATTATGACACAATGTCAGGGCAAAAAGTTCCTAAACGCGTACGTGACATCGGGTTATGAGTTTACCATGGACTCAAACTCATCAATCCTCTGTTTGGTGTTCCCTTTTCGTATCTTCCTGTAGGATACGGTGCTGTACTTTAAAGCATTTTTGCTGCCAGGCTTCTCGCCAGGGGACTGCCGCCCACCACTCTGGAGCCCACCTCCATGTGACCCCTCTTCCTCCTCCTCACACTCTTCCTCATGTTCCTCATGGTTCTCTTTTGGCTTGGTGAATGTGTTAGGTCCTGCCCCTTTTGCAGGTTGACCAGTGGACACCCCAGTCTCCAGCTTTGTCTCCTGTGGCGTCCTCTCCATTGAAGATGTCACTTCCTGTTCTAGTTATGCAGAAACTGGTGCTAGTAAACAGAGACAAAACATTTCAATTGTTTATCAATAGTTGTTGTTCTGCCAACAATCCTCCATAATTATATCTCTCTTGATGAGGCACAAAGGCTTTTTGTCCAATAAAAAAAGAGGCTTGTTGATACACTGCTGCCCACTTTGGACAATCAATGGTTGGTAACATGGCATTGCATGAGAAGAGCAACTCTGTGGAACTTTAATTGTTATTCTAATTAATCACAAACTTCCAGCTAGGCCTGATGCCCTAATTTGTGTTGCATTACAGTTGTTGGTGTGCAATGAGCCTGCAGAAAATACGCTGCTTCACATACATCTCGACTGCACTCGCACACCACAACACATAGTTCCTAGAGCATGTGATAATAAATGACTATTTTATTTTTTCCATTCATCTACAATACACATAACTAGACATAAATAAGATAGGTGCATGTATGTGCCCAAGTACATCAACATATCTCCTTATTGTGAGTTTATCTGAGTATCTTCTCCACAATTCAATAATGTCAAGGTACAAAAATCATACCACATCCCTGACTAACTGTTCTCATCAACCATACTGAAATATCTTGTAGGAGCTTCCCACCTTGCTCTATGTGAAGATCTGTCTCTGGGTCACACTGTGTGCTTGGTCCAGGCTTTGGTTCGAGATGAGAAGTTTGTCTCTGTTGCTCTGGAGGTCTCTGGGGGGACCAGAGCAGCTCTGTCCCAGTCCTAGGGGGCAGCGTCTGTGACTGGGGCTCTGTTAGGGGCTCTTCTGCATCACAGGCTGTCCCACTGCTAACTCTCTCTCTCTCTCTCTCTCTCTCTCTCTCTCTCTACCATTGTCCAGTGATGTGACTAAAACATCCCACTGTGATTTTTGGCTGTAGTTCCTGCTGTCCCTCTCTCTTGTACCATGGAATCGCTGGCAGCAGCCATGGTGGCCCCATTACAAGGGTCATCATTGATTGTCTCTGTGACCACCACACTAATTCCCACTTTAGAGAACAGCGACCTACAGTATGTGGTTGTGATGATGATGATGTTCCCTGTACCACCTCACCATCCTTTACTGTGTTAGCTGCACTCATGTCTTCCTCACTGTCATCACAGCTATAATCTGTTTCTTCTTCATCATCCTCGTCATCATCTCCATCAAGCTCGGGCTCTATGGTGGGCTCTGATGACAAGATATCCCCAATACGATCAATGATCTGCATGACATGAGAGAACACTTCCAGCTCCATTCCTTCCGGGAAAATATTCCACCAGAATGCCATCCTTCCTTTGAAAACGGTTCTTCTCAGACAGTTCTGTAGCCCCCCCCCCCCACCCCCTCTCCGTCACTCTCTTTGACTCTCTCTCTCTCCGTCTCACTCTCTGTCTCTCTCTCTGTCTCTGTCTGTCTCTCTCTCTCCGTCTCCGTCTCCCTCTCTGTATCTCTCTCTCTCTCTCCGTCTCTGTCTCTCTCTCCGTCTCTCTGTCTCTCTGTCCCCCCCCCCTGTCTGTTGTCTGATATTTGGGGACTATCTATTGTGAATGAATTATTGGGACAGACAGGATTGGTGTATGCAGCAGACTGCATTCAGTTCTGGTGCACAATTCCATCTTATGATCAATGTTCTAGAACAATCCTGGAGGTAAATAATGTGCACTTTGTCTGCAGGGAGCTGATTGTTTAGTGTTTGTTCCTAATATGTTAATCTGTCAAGAGTAAACACCATCTAACCTCCTTTGTAATTGGATTAACATTCTTTACAAGTTTATCTGTCTGCACAATGTAAAGCTCCAAAGCTTTGCTTATGACTCAGGGTTATGGGGTTCCCACGGATATATATGGCAATATAGGAGGCTATTTAAATTGTGTAACATACCAGTTTATTAAAGTCACCATGAGGAGTTTTGTATGGTCTCAAAACAATATTTGTAACTTTTCACTTTCACGTGCATTTACCCTCCTCGACGCTAGAGGGCTCTGTAGATTTCCCTAACAACTCGTAAATTGCCCCTTTTATACACGGAAATGACTACTGTCAACATGCCGACACATGTGTGGCATGCTTGAAATAAATGAATGTACTCTTTCTGTGATGTTTATGACAATTTAAATAATAACAAATATAGAGAACAACTACCAACATGAAGTTTGCTTACAGGGTAAGTGATACCACTTAGTAGTCTGTATCTGCTTGCTAGCTTTAGTGGTTAGTTAGTTAGCTAGCTAGCTAACCTTTCTCATTTCTGCCTCTAGTTTTCCAATTTGTTGGGAGCTGTGTATCGTCGTGGGAATCTGAGTTTCTCTAAGGATGGCAACTCTGTGATAAGTCCGGTGGGAAACCGCATCTCCGTCTTTGATCTAAAAAAGTAAGATGGCATCAGATTATAGGATTCCTTTTATCTGCTAACTAGCTACATGTTATAGCTAGCTAGATTCCTTTACAAGACTGTGTTGATTAAAATACATTTATAACCTATTGCATTTGGAGAACAGACTAACTGATCACGTTCTCTTTCTAACAGCAACAAGTCAGAGACACTGCCAGTGTCCACTGCCAAGAACATCACCTGTGTCGGCCTCTCCCCCGATGGGAACCTGGCTATACTGGTGGATGAAGATGGAGCCGCGTTGCTGATCAGCCTGATCACAAGGGCTGTTCTCCATCACTTCCACTTCCACAAACCTGTGGCCAGTATCCGCTTCTCTCCTGATGGCAGGTCAGACCCTCTCACATCATGACACACGCTGCATGGCTACATCATTACATCAGCTGATGTAGCCTAATGTCTGTTGGTGTGACTCTCTCCTGGTCCTCAGGAAGTTTGTGGTAACCAAGGAGAATGTAGCGTTGATGTACCACGCTCCCGGGAGGAACCGGGAGTTCAATGCCTTTGTCTTGGACAAGAGCTACTACGGACCCTACGATGAGACCACCTGCATCGACTGGACCGACGACTCCAAGTAAGTCACTGGCCCACCTAGAACAGGTTTCATGTCACCTGGCAATGGAAAACCAGCTAACACTGCTTACCCCGACCACACTGCTTACCCCGACCACACTGCTTACCCCGACCACACTGCTTACCCCGACCACACTGCTTACCCCGACCACACTGCTTACCCCGACCACACTGCTTACCCCGACCACACTGCTTACCCCGACCACACTGCTTACCCCGACCACACTGCTTACCCCGACCACACTGCTTACCCCGACCACACTGCTTACCCCGACCACACTGCTTACCCCGACCACACTGCTTACCCCACTGGAGTTTAGCATCCCCCAGTACACAGTTTTGTGTTGTGACCCTTCCTTATATAATGGTGGTAGTAGTAGAGAGAAACCCCCTGCCTTAACTCTGTTTCCCCCACGCAGGTGCTTTGTGGTGGGCAGCAAAGACATGTCTACCTGGGTGTTTGGAGCCGAGCGCTGGTCCAACCTCATCTACTACTCTCTGGGGGGACACAAGGACATCATGGTGGGCTGCTTCTTCGAGAAGGACAGTTTAGATGTGAGTGTTCTCTCTCGGGTTTCCCCCTCAGCCCTTCTCTGTGTCCAACATGTTCTGGGTTTCTCTGTGCCCTGTGTGTGTTTGCAGATTGGAACCTGCGTGTGCTTGTGCATCATTTACCGTATGTGAGTTAAAGGGATGCTTCGGGATGTTGTCGACGAGGTCCTTTGTCTACTTCCCCAGAGTCTGACAAACTGGTGGATACCATGTTTATGTCTCTGTGTCTAGTATGAAGGACGTTAGAGGTAGCACAATGACTTGAAGTGTATGGGTATCTGCTATCATGCCAAAACCACAAAGTATCCCTTTAAGTGTGTGTGTGTGTACATGTTTCCATAGTGACCTGCTGAATATGTGTGTGTTCCAGTTGTACACAGTGAGCCAGGACGGGACGCTGTGTGTGTGGGAGAGTGATACGGAGCTGGACGGGCTGGTTCTGAGAAAGACCAGGCTACCAGCGGAGAGAGGAGAGGAGGAGGAGAGAGGAGAAGGAGAGGAGGAAGAGCCCAGAGGAGAGGTGATCAGAGGGAAAGGAGAAAGACCCAAGGAGAAGGAGGGAACCAAGAACGTCAGATACAAACAGAGGAGCAAGTATGTCATCTCACAAACATGTTGAAGTATCTGTGGTACAGCAGCAGACTGCCGACGGTTTGTCTGGCCAGGAGTCTAACCAAGTCTTACCAAGCCATTTACAGATAAACATTGATGATACTTACATTTGTTTTGGGCCGACTGAGTGTTACCAATGTGAGGTTGGTTTCTGATTGGACGCTGCCTGTTGTGTTGGTCTCCATCAGACACTTCTTTAACAAGGAGGGTGACTTCAACAACCTGACGGCTGCAGCGTTCCATAAGCCCACACACATCCTGGTGACTGGGTTCGCCTCGGGGATCTTCCATCTCCACGAACTGCCCGAGTTCAACCTCATCCACTCCCTAAGGTCAGGGGTCATACACACAGACACACGCACGCACACTAACTCCTCGACTGTTGAACCACTCAATGACCAGTTTCATTCAGGCCCCAAGTCTGCAGTTCTTGCTCGTGGGTGTCATTCATCATAAGTTGTTAGGACAATTAGGTTTTGTTGTATAACTGAGCCTGTATGTTTTCATGTGTTCTCTCAGTATCTCAGACCAGAGGATTGCCACAGTGTCAATGAACAGCTCTGGCGACTGGATAGGCTTTGGCTGCTCAGGTATGGTCTCATGGTGTCTCAATTAACATACCCAACTAGCACATGCAAACTTGCAGTGTTTAACAAAGGAACAAAATATCATCAATTACCTGTGTGACATGTTACCTTGTGTGTTGTCCAGGTCTGGGCCAGCTGCTGGTGTGGGAGTGGCAGAGTGAATCCTACGTGTTCAAACAGCAGGGACACTTCAACAACATGGCCGCCCTGGCTTACTCCCCCGACGGACAGTACATCGCTACAGGAGGGGATGATGGGAAAGTGAGTTCTTATACGTTTATCTCCATGGCCTGTTAGCTGCTGTATCTCAGTTGTTCTGTTGTGCCAAACCACGTTGGCTGAATGATACAACATTTTTGGAATACCAAGGTCATGAAAATGGTGACCCTGGCCGGGAGCCCCACTCCCCCCCCCCCCCACCCCACAAATGATTCTATGGTTAGGTAACAGCAGGATTTTCCTGTGTTTTCAAACAGGCATGTGAATGCTGATGGTTTTCTGTGTTTCAGGTGAAAGTGTGGAACATGACCAGCGGCTTGTGCTTCGTCACATTCACAGAACACACCAGCTCTGTCACTAACGTCACCTTCACCTCCAGAGGCTTTGTCATCGTCAGCGCCTCCCTGGATGGAACGGTCCGAGCCTTCGACCTGCACAGGTAAGAGAAGACACCTGGTGAAGGTCGCTTCACACCACGCCTACACACCACGCCTACACACCACGCCTACACACCACGCCCACACACCACGCCTACACACCACGCCTACACACCACGCCTACACACCACACCTACACACCACACCTACACACCACACCTACACACCACACCTACACACTACACACCACACCACGCCTACACACCACACCTACACACCACACCATGCCTACACACCATGCCTACACACCGCACCTACACACCACATCATGCCTACACACCACACCTACACACCACACCATGCCTACACACCACACCTACTCACCCTTTCAATTAAAACAACAACAAACTAGCAATGCCACATTATATAAACCTTCCCAGAAACATGTTTCCCCTTTCAGTCACATCCACCTGGAAGGTTTCATAGAGACACAGGCTCTATGGTTAATGAGTGGTTCATACTGATAGTTGATTTCAGTCACATCCACCTGGAAGGTTTCATAGAGACACAGGCTCTATGGTTAATGAGTGGTTCATACTGATAGGTGATTTCAGTCACATCCACCTGGAAGGTTTCATAGAGACACAGGCTCTATGGTTAATGAGTGGTTCATACTGATAGGTGATTTCAATCACATCCACCTGGAAGGTTTCATAGAGACACAGGCTCTATGGTTAATGAGTGGTTCATACTGATAGTTGATTTCAGTCACATCCACCTGGAAGGTTTCATAGAGACACAGGCTCTATGGTTAATGAGTGGTTCATACTGATAGGTGATTTCAATCACATCCACCTGGAAGGTTTCATAGAGACACAGGCTCTATGGTTAATGAGTGGTTCATACTGATAGTTGATTTCAATCACATCCACCTGGAAGGTTTCATAGAGACACAGGCTCTATGGTTAATGAGTGGTTCATACTGATAGTTGATTGTCTGGAACTACTGTATCTACACAGGTACCGTAACTTCCGGACGTTCACGTCTCCGCGGCCGGCCCAGTTCTCGTCTCTGGCGGTGGACCCGAGCGGGGACCTGGTGAGCGCTGGGGCCCAGGACTCCTTTGAGGTCTTCATCTGGTCCATGCAAACTGGACGCCTGCTAGAGGTCCTGGGGGGCCACGAGGGCCCGGTGAGCTGTCTGTGTTTCAGCCCGGTGCAGTCCATCCTGGCCAGTGCATCATGGGACAAAACGGTCCGCCTCTGGGACATGATGGACAGCTGGCAGACCAAAGAGACGCTCCGTCTCACCTCTGATGGTAAGCCCTGCCTCAGTCTCCCCTCAGTCCCTTCCACAGCTCTCTGACTGACAGTCATGTTAATGGGATAGTTTCCTGCTAAATTAGCATTTCTTCGCAATTTTCCTAATCCAGAGTTGTTAGTTGTTTCCAGACAGACACTTAGTCGTAGTGTGGCCGAGTGTAGAGACGATTTGGGATTCAGCGGAAGTAATGGTAGTTGGGGAAACACTGAATCAATGTCTCTGTCTCCGATTGGTTGTGCAGGCCTGGCGGTGTCGTACCGGCCGGATGGTCAGGAGCTGGCCGTGGCCACGCTGGACGGAGAGATCTCCTTCTGGAGCCCCCAGTCAGCCAATCAGACAGGCTCGGTCAGCGGACGCCACGACCTGAAGATGGGACGCAAGGAGACCGAGAAGATCACCTCCAAACAGTCCGCCAAGGGCAAGTGAGTGGAATAACCTGTGTGTTTCTGCCAGGGTTCTGGTTATTGGACCAACAGTTAATTTCCCTGGCAGCGTCTTAGCAATTACCTCATAGTTTCCCTTCGGGCATTAAGTGTGGCCACCCATACTGTGTATTCCAGGTCCTTCACATCGCTGTGCTACTCTGCAGACGGGGAGTCCATCCTGGCTGGAGGCCAGTCCAAGTTTGTCTGCATCTACAACATCAGAGAACAGATCCTCATGAAGAAGTTTGAGATCTCCTGCAACCTGTCCCTGGACGCCATGGAGGTACAATAGTGACCACAGGTTGACCTGTACACCTACAGAGCATATATAGAGTATACCTACAGAGCATATATACAGTACACCTACAGGGCATATACACAGTATACCTACAGAGCATATATACAGTACACCTACAGAGCATATACACAGTATACCTACAGAGCATATATACAGTACACCTACAGAGCATATACACAGTATACCTACAGAGCATATATACAGTATACCTACAGAGCATATATACAGTACACCTACAGAGCATATATACAGTACACCTACAGAGCATATATACAGTACACCTACAGAGCATATATACAGTACACCTACAGAGCATATATACAGTACACCTACAGAGCATATATACAGTACACCTACAGAGCATATATACAGTACACCTACAGAGCATATATACAGTACACCTACAGAGCATATATACAGTACACCTACAGAGCATATATACAGTACACCTACAGAGCATATATACAGTACACCTACAGAGCATATACACAGTACACTGTGCTAGTAGAATGGCGGCTAGCTGTCTTCTAGTCAGATGTTGCGTGAGATTGATCTCGTCTGTTTTCTATCTCCTACAGGAGTTCTTGGACCGGAGGAAAATGACAGAGTTTGGGAGTCTGGCGCTGGTGGATGAGGGGGTGGGCGATGGGGACGGGGTAGAGCTCAGTCTGCCAGGGGTTAGGAAAGGAGACATGAGCTCTCGCCATTTCAAGCCTGAAATCAGAGTGAGCTCTCTCCGCTTCTCTCCTACTGGTTAGTATCAGGATTACAAGTGTCCTATCTGAGCTGGTTCTGCTGAAGAGTCCACCTGGTGCATCGTTCTGTACCACGGATATCCATATAGTCAACGCTTCTCTTTCCCCTCCACCTCTCTTCTCTTTCCCCTCCACCTCTCTCTCTCTTCTTCTCTTTCCCCTCCACCTCCCTCTCTCTTCTTCTCTTTCCCCTCCACCTCTCTCTCTCTTCTTCTCTTTCCCCTCCACCTCTCTCTCTCTTCTTCTCTTTCCCCTCCACCTCTCTCTCTCTTCTTCTCTTTCCCCTCCACCTCTCTCTCTCTTCTTCTCTTTCCCCTCCACCTCTCTCTCTCTTCTTCTCTTTCCCCTCCACCTCTCTCTCTCTTCTTCTCTATCCCCTCCACCTCTCTCTCTCTTCTCTCAGGTCGTAGCTGGGCTGCTACCTCCACGGAGGGTCTGCTAACCTACTCTCTGGACGGGGCGCTGGTATTTGACCCCTACGACCTTGACCTGGACGTGACCCCCGCCAGCGTCCGCCGACAGCTGCGCCAGGCCAAGTGGGCGGCAGCCATCGTGCTGGCGTTCCGCCTCAACGAGACCGCCCTCACACAAGAAGTCCTGGAGGCCGTGCCACACCACCAGAGTGAGTGCTCATGGGCATTTCTGTTTCCGTAAAGGTGTGATGTGACTTACATTTTTGGTAAAAAAGTGCTGCGATCTCTACTTGTTTGTAAAAATGAGAGGTTGGGTATTGGAGGATGTAAGAGTTAGTTTTTTGTAACCACAGACGAGTAGATTATCATGGTAGTAGTCACACGCCATCAGCATGTCCTGTGTGTGTGTGTTTTAGTCGCCGTGGTGTGCGGCTCCCTGCCTGACGTCTATGTAGAGAAACTGTTAGGTTTCATAGCATCAGCCCTGGAGCGATGTGGTCACCTGCAGTTCTACCTGAGCTGGTCCCAGTCTCTCCTCACGCAGCATGGACAGAAACTCAAAACCAGGTGGGTACTGCTGGCCACAAACACACCATAGAAATAACAGGCTTCTCTTCCGTATCAAAAACAGTTGACCATTTACTGAGAGGAGAAATGCCATCTTGTAGAGTCATTTAAAGGATTGTGAAGCCACAGCAGAGGGCAGACTGCTAAACACTGGTTTGTGTTGATCAGGTCTGGAGCTGTTCTCCCCACCATTCAGTCACTGCAGAAGAGTATTCAAAAACACTTTGAGGACCTCTCAAAACTGTAAGTCCAAATATATTACACATCTCTCTTATTTTAACTTTTTGCTTTTCTCACAAAGTTATGTTTTGTCTCGGTACAGATCTGTGTGTGTGTCCTGCAACAGTGTGGAATGTGGTCGTGTTTGTCTCTGTGTCCTGAAACAGTGTGGAATGTGGTCGTGTTCGTTTGTCTCTCTGTCCTGTAACAGTGTGGAATGTGTTCATTTGTCTGTGTCCTGTAACAGTGTGGAATGTGTTCATTTGTCTCTGTGTCCTGTAACAGTGTGGAATGTGTTCATTTGTCTCTGTGTCCTGTAACAGTGTGGAATGTGGTCGTGTTCATTTGTCTCTGTGTCCTGTAACAGTGTGGAATGTGGTCGTGTTCATTTGTCTCTGTGTCCTGTAACAGTGTGGAATGTGGTCGTGTTCATTTGTCTCTGTGTCCTGTAACAGTGTGGAATGTGGTCGTGTTCATTTGTCTCTGTGTCCTGTAACAGTGTGGAATGTGGTCGTGTTCATTTGTCTCTGTGTCCTGTAACAGTGTGGAATGGGGTCGTGTTCATTTGTCTCTGTGTCCTGTAACAGTGTGGAATGGGGTCGTGTTCATTTGTCTCTGTGTCCTGTAACAGTGTGGAATGGGGTCGTGTTCATTTGTCTCTGTGTCCTGTAACAGTGTGGAATGTGTTCATTTGTCTCTGTGTCCTGTAACAGTGTGGAATGTGTTCATTTGTCTCTGTGTCCTGTAACAGTGTGGAATGTGTTCATTCGTCTCTGTGTCCTGTAACAGTGTGGAATGTGTTCATTCGTCTCTGTGTCCTGTAACAGTGTGGAATGTGTTCATTCGTCTCTGTGTCCTGTAACAGTGTGGAATGTGGTCGTGTTCATTTGTCTCTGTGTCCTGTAACAGTGTGGAATGTGGTCGTGTTCATTTGTCTCTGTGTCCTGTAACAGTGTGGAATGGGGTCGTGTTCATTTGTCTCTGTGTCCTGTAACAGTGTGGAATGTGGTCGTGTTCGTTTCTCTCTGTCCTGTAACAGTGTGGAATGTGTTCATTTGTCTGTGTCCTGTAACAGTGTGGAATGTGGTCGTGTTCATTTGTCTCTCTGTCCTGTAAGTGTGGAATGTGGTCGTGTTCATTTGTCTCTGTGTTCTGTAACAGTGTGGAATGTGTTCATTTGTCTGTGTCCTGTAACAGTGTGGAATGTGGTCGTGTTCATTTGTCTCTGTGTCCTGTAACAGTGTGGAATGGGGTCGTGTTCATTTGTCTCTCTGTCCTGTAACAGTGTGGAATGTGTTCATTTGTCTCTGTGTCCTGTAACAGTGTGGAATGTGGTCGTGTTCGTTTGTCTCTCTGTCCTGTAACAGTGTGGAATGTGGTCGTGTTCATTTGTCTGTGTCCTGTAACAGTGTGGAATGTGGTCGTGTTCGTTTGTCTCTCTGTCCTGTAACAGTGTGGAATGTGGTCGTGTTCATTTGTCTGTGTCCTGTAACAGTGTGGAATGTGGTCGTGTTCATTTGTCTCTGTGTCCTGTAACAGTGTGGAATGTGGTCATGTTCATTTGTCTCTGTCCTGTGCAGTTGTGACTGGAACATGTACACCATCCGCTACGCAGTCGCCCTGTCCAAGCAGAAGGGTGTGAAGAGGACAGCGGGGGACGCTCTCTGTGACAAGGATGAGAGCGAGGACTCTGAGGTGATGAGCGAGGCCTCTCTGGAGGAGACAGACATGCTCATGTAGGATGCAGCCCACAACCTCTTGAGTGGTGGACTTCCCTTCATCCACTCTGACCTGAATAACCATTGACTGGTATGAAGCAGACCCACTGCAGTTCTTCTACAGCTAACCACTGATAAAGGAAAGGAGACAAGGAGAGGAAGCCACTCAAGAGTACAGTGATGCAGCTTCAACAAGGTTCTGTTCCAATATCCACACTAGCATACCACTGCTACATTCCAATGAAGCAATGTATTGGGCAAGCATTTTAAGTACTGTAGTATGCTAGGATGAACATCGGAATGTAGCCAAGAGACACTGACCTCATCACACAAGGCCTCTCCCAGTGCCTTCTGGGAAATTAAGATGGCCACTAATAGGCCAAAGGAGAAGGACTGTGGCAGACCACAAAGGATTAACCTGTGCTAGTGAAAATCTGTTTATTTACAATAGATATAAACATGTTTTTGTTGTTGTTGTAGTAAACCGTTTGAAAAATGACTGATGAATAGTTGTTACGTTACCTGGATCACCACCAGCTCCTGTGATTTAAATAGTGATGGGGAAAATGTATACAGTTAAGGACCGCAATATTATTTTGGATACCAAGTATCAGTTCTATATTTGTCATCTTATAGAATTACAAGTGATACTAAAATAAACAATTTTATTTCCTTTTCATTCAAATGTTAATTTCAAAATCATCAGCTGTATTAGAAGTTGAATGTCATTTTCCTCACCCTGATATGCAGATCTGTACAGGCTGACATTTGGACAACTGGTTGTTCATCTCAAACACCACATGAGAAATATACATGTCCACAGTACAGGGTCAGCTAGATGCATAATCATACCTGATGACAATAGAAACCCTCGAGTGGCTTGAACGTTCCTTTAAGAACACTACTGGTCTCCATTTGACTTCCTTTTAATATGAAGACTCAAATCAGTAGTCAGACTAGGCAGAAGCAAGAATTGTGTTGCCTTGCTGGATTCAATCTGTATCAAGGCATTTAGTGATTGAGTCATCGTATTCCGTGAACAGTCTTCAAACATCGCCTTTAAATCTCAACCAGCTGTAATGCAGATCTTCCAAGATATGGATTGAATCCAGCCTTAAGTCTGTCTTCCAACCTGAAACCTTTCATATCTATTTTACTTACTGTGTTTAAAATGCTTACTCTGGACAAGGCATTCATTGGCCAAATTTACAGTAGTATTCAGTTGCCATAGACATTTATTTTTGGTACATTAAATCCTATACAATGGGTCCCTTACTCAGGCTGCGTCCCAGTCGAAGGTTATACTCTACATAGAGAACATTGTACCATATGGGACAAACTCTCACTTAGAGAAGTTGCCCCAGAGCACAGATCTAGGATCAGCTTACCCCAGTCCTCCATAAGAGGGGAACACTAACCACCCCCAAATCAGTGCATATGGGCAACTACATCCTTAACCAGTCTGTCTATAAACATGGCAACTTGAAAGTAACCACAGACTAGTCCTTTACAATAACCCTGCATTAACATTTCTTGGGGCCACGAGATTCAAGTTCTGCTCTCCAGGCAGTGGGTTCAACCAAACAGGGTTAGAAAAGGTTCATCTCTCAGACCATTTACATACTACACAAACCCAGAACAAAATCTGACGTGCTCCAGAAACCCACATTGCAGTTCATTGTGAGGCCCTTACCAACGTCAGGCTACCTTTCCAAGATAACGTTGGGAGAACTCGTTCAGAACCCAAGATAACGTTGGGAGAACTCGTTCAAGCACAACAGTGAAGTGAGGAATGTGTGACAGTGACAGCAGGGCAATGTTACAATTGACAGATTGTGTTTTTGTATTAGATGAGGAAGAGTTGTGTTCCGTGAATAGCACTACATTAGTGAATATCCTTCGACAAACTGATCGTTGACCAAAAAAAACAAGGAACCAAAAATGACATGGATAGATATTGCATACACAACCCATCCCATATTCACCACCCCACAGTCACTCAGTCACACAAGAGCAATGTCCATTAGGATGTAGAGCAACATCATTCCTAAACACCAGATTTATTCATTACTGGGTCCATTCCACACTACAGTTCCCATCAGCCACTGGGCTCCAGGCCAACAGTTGGGTTCCCAGGTAACGGTTGGATTGGAGCGCTGACATGGAACGTTTGTTTTGGCCATTCAACCAAAGGTACGGGGAGGGAGTGGTCCGGGAAAACTGAAGAATAGCAGGATGTGTCCTTTCCTGGACCCGCCCCTTCTGATCCACTGCAATGCATCACGGGCCACAGTCTACTTGTGGCCTGGGTAAAAACAAAAACAGAGAGAGTTTAATACCACCAGACCACATAGGAGGGGATGTTTTGCTATAAATGCCAGGGATTGAAACTACAGGGTAATGTCATGCAATTGATGCAAGCTGGTAGTATCGCTAAGTCTTGGAAGGAAGAGCTAGCAGGTGCTAAGGTGTTACTGCAGGAGAAACGATCAGGTGAAGTATGCGATTGTTGCAGTAGCAGCAGGTTGGGAGAACTAGCTAGTCAGTCTAACTTTGTTAGGACAAGAGTTAGAGCAAAGGATACAGATTAACCACAAACACACTTCAACACACCACTTTATCCCTCAGATCAACTAAAAGCTAGTCTGTATGATAGAGTACACACACACACACACACACACACACACACACAGTTCAGTCAAATTCATTCATCCTTGTTCATACAAAGTACATGTACATGTTTCACACACACTTCCTCTCTCATGCACTGTTAGCACATCCACACTAAAGCGGACACTGACCTGCGATGTATTTTGCTCCAATTAACATTAACATGCTACCCAGAATGTAAAAGCCCAGTGGGACACTACTGAAGATACTAGTTTCACCTGGACGATGTCCAAACCCAGGTCCAATTCAAGCCAGACAGGAGAGAGAGAGAGAGAGAGAGAAACAGCAGGACACAGAATTACCACCTCTGGGTACAGCTTAACCAGCCTGTTCCAAGATCCCTTTATTTCTACTGTCTTGCCAACTCCTACGGTTATTGGCGTGATGATGACCATAAGAGTTGGCAAGACAGCACAAACAGGCCTGGGACCAGGCTACAGCTCAACAACAACATTGCCACTCTAGATTACAATGTCTTGGACTTTTTCTTCAGTTTAGAAGTTGACTTTTTTTAGGAATTGGAACAGCCACCCAGTCTGTCACTGTATTCATTAGGTGCGCCACTGTTCAGTCTAACTGTCCCTGGTTGTTATACACGGTGCTATTATGGAGCAGCATACATTAAACCCGTCAGTATTGAAGTGGAGAACAGTCCCTACCATTTCCATTAGAGATGGGTTCAGTGGTTTCCCAGTTCATGGCTCTCTGTACAGCCTTCTTCCAGCGAGCATATCGAAACTCACTCTCTACAGAACACGAGAGAGAGCAAGACAGAAATAAATACATCATCCCATTTATTCACATGGGCACAACAGCAAACATTTGGCAGTTTGCTGGGTTCATGTATATTGTCCTTACCATAGGCTCCCTGACCTCCAGGGTTCATAGAGAGACAGAGAGACAGACAGATATATTTACCCATGTCTGTGTTCAAACAAATAGGAACAGCTAGCAATGAGATAAGGTAACAGGGCTTTACATGTCCCTTACCTCAAGGGTTGATAGCGAGACAGAAATACTTTGACCCATGTCTGTGTTCAAACAAACAGGAACTGCTAGCATTAAGGTAACAGTGGTGTCCCTTACCTCCAGAATTGAGACAAATACTTTTGACCTACAGTACCAGTCAAAACCTTGGACACACCTACTCATTCCAGGATTGAACTATTTTCTAAAGTGTAGAATAGTGAAGACATCAAAACTATGAAATAACACATATGGAATTATGTAGTTAACAAAACAAACCATTAAAAAGTGTTAAACAAATCAAAATATATTTGAGATTCTTCCAAGAAGCCACCCTTTGCCTTGATGACAGCTTTGCATTATCTCAACCAGCTTCATGAGGTAGTCACCTGGAATGCATTTCAATTAACAGGTGTGCCTTGTTAAAGTACATTTGTGGATTGTTTTCCTCCTTAATGCGTTTGAGCAAATCAGTTGTGTTGTGATAAGGTAGATGTGGTATACAGAAGATAGACCTATTTGGTAAAAGATCAAGTCCATATTATGGCAAGAACAGCTCAAATATGAGAAACAGTCCATCACAGGGCTCCCGAGTGGCTCAGTGGTCTAAGGCACTGCATCTCAGTGCTTGAGGAGTCACTACAGACCCTGGTTCGATTCCAGGCTCTATCACAACCGGCTGTGATTGGGAGTACCATAGGGTGGTGAACAATTGGCCCAGCATCGCCTGGGTTTGGCCGAGCTAGGCAGTCATTATAAATAAGAATTTGCTCTTAACTGACTTGCCTAGTCAAATAAAGGTTAAATCATTACTTTATGGCATGAAGGTCAGTCAATCCAGAACATTTAAAGAACTTTGAAAGTTTCTTCAAGTGCAGTCACAAAAACACATCAAGCGCTATGATGAAATTGGCTCTCATGAGGAACGCCACAGGAAAGAAAGACCCAGAGTTACCTCTGCTGCAGAGGATAAATTCATTAGAGTTAACTGCACCTCAGATTGCAGCCCAAATAAAT
This sequence comes from Oncorhynchus kisutch, assembly GCF_002021735.2. Taxonomy (NCBI): domain Eukaryota; kingdom Metazoa; phylum Chordata; class Actinopteri; order Salmoniformes; family Salmonidae; genus Oncorhynchus; species Oncorhynchus kisutch. The sequence continues at coordinate 183,625 of NW_022261982.1, read as the reverse complement.
GCTTCAGAGTTCAAGTAACAGACATCAACAGTTCAGAGGAGACTGCGTGAATCAGGCCTTCATGATCAAATTGCTGCGAAGAAACCACTACTAAAGGACACCACTAAGAAGAAGAGACTTGCTTGGGCCAAGAAACACAAGCAATGGACATTAGACTGGTGGAAATCTGTGCTTTGGTCTGATGAGTCCAAATGTGAGATTTTTGGTTCAAACTGCCATGTCTTTGTGAGACGCAAAATAGGTTAACAGATGATCTCCACATGTGTTGTTCCCACCGTAAAGCATGGAGGAGGAGGTGCGATGGTGCTTTGCTGCTGACACCGTGATTTATTTAGAATTCAAGGCACACAACCAGCATGGTTACCACAGCATTCAACAGCGATACGCCATCCCATCTGGTTTGCGCTTAGTGGGACTATCATTTGTTTTTCAACAGGACAATGACCCAACACACCTCCAGGCTGTGTAAGGGCTAGAAGGAGAGTGATGAGTGCTGCATTAGATGACTTGGCCTCCACAATCACCCGACCTCAACCTAATTGAGATGGTTTGGACGAGTGATGAGGAAAAGCAGCCAACAAGTGCTCAGCATATGCGGGATCTCCTTCAAGTTGGAAAAGCATTCCAGGTGAAGCTGGTTGATAAAAAAGCCAAGAGTGTGCAAAGCTGTCATTGGGGCAAAGGGTGGCTACTTTGAAATAAGGTAACAGTGCTTTACATGTCCCTTACCTTCAGGGTTGATTTGTGGCTCAAACTTCTCAGAGGTGACCTCACTGAGGTCCTCAGGACGCAGGCTCCAGACACTGACCCCCTCTGCTGCCCCCGCAGCCATGGCCGCCCCCAGGGCAGTGGTCTCAGGCATGGAGGGCTTCACTACAAACACATTCTTCCTCATCATTGTGGATATTAACATAAACATAGTTTGTGTGAAAGAGAGAGCGAGCAAAAGACAGACTTATAGAGTCAAAGAAACAGAGAGAGAGAGTCTTACCAACGGGGATGCAGAGTATATCAGCTTGCAGCTGCATCAGTAGTCTGTTGGAGGTCATGCCCCCGTCCACCTGGAGCTGGGTCAGAGGGATGCCACTGTCCTGGTTCATCGCATCCAGGATCTCTCGAGTCTGGAAACAGACAGCTTCCAATGCAGCGAAGGCCAGGTGACTCTTGTTAGTGAACTGAGTCAGACCACAGATTATCCTGTGTATGAGAGCGAGATATTTTACACTTCTTGATTTAACGTTCCTTCTTTACCAAATGTAAGGGAAAGAGAATGGGCTCATTTAAAGACTAGTACTCACCCTCGTGCACTGGGCTCCCAGTAGGGAGCATACAGACCAGAGAACGCCGGGACAAAGTAACAACCGTACGACGTGCCCACTGAAGCCGCCAGTTTCTCTGAGGATAAAGGAAACGAGGAGGAGAGGTATGGGGACAAGAGGTATGGAGACGAGAGTTATGGAGACGAGAGAGAGAGTTCTCATGAGGTGTTCTGGAACACACCCCTCTACTAGTGTTGTGAAGGACTTCCCCTTACCCAGCTCTGTGGAAGTCTGAATGATCCCCAGGTTGTCCTTCAGCCAGCGAACCACAGCCCCCGCTATGGCCACTGAGCCCTGGCAACGACCAATCATAGACCAGTAGGGGAATTAAGGACCAATCAGAAAATAGAACTGACAACAGACCGATCAGGTCAGATATGAATGCATAATAGTGCAGTACAAGTTTAATCTATGATCCATGCCTACCTCTAGCGCGTAGCAGGCAGGTTTGTCTCGACCTAGTTTGTAGGCCACCGTGGTTAGTAGGCCATGGTCCGACATGACAGGCTGCAAGAGATAACAGTTAGATCTTTCAAGAGACAGGCAAATGCCTGTCTAGGCTGAGTGATGTCACAGATGAATGTTCCACATCTTAAATGAGTTTTTAGTTTTTTTAAAAGATGATTTGGAAGAAAAATCACCTTGGCTCCAGTGTTTCTGAGTAGAAAGCAGCCAGTTCCATATCTGAAAGATAATCAGACCTGGTCACTGACATTTGTCACAGCAAAACATCTCAAAACTATCTTACAGTACATCCCAAAGATATGGTTCTATCACCAGCTATGAAAACCTTATGGAGAGAAGTCTTACGTGTTTTTGGCCTGCCCTTCCTGAAAGCACATCTGTCCAACAAGAGCAGCCGATTGGTCCCCAAGACACTGTAAACAAAGACTGTTCAGATAGGTGGGAACAGGTGCCAATTACTCCTCATAACATCAGGAAATGTAATAAGAGACCTTGAACAGAGTAAGACAGGATGTTTCAAAACCTACCCCTGAGATGGGTATGCCACTAAGAGAGCCCGATTTCTGTCAAAGAAACAAAAACCTGTTAGAAAAATGAACCAGCTTCACAGCGTAAAATTCTGGCCAACTCTGTTACCACAAGACCCAGCAAAGAAAGAGACTCTTCCCTGTATGAAACGCCATGTCAGTTTGATGTTTCAAGCTGCTGTAGAAGTGTTGCTTGTGTACAGACAGACTGTAGAAGTGTTGCTTGTGTACAGACAGACTGTAGAAGTGTTGCTTGTGTACAGACAGACTGTAGAAGTGTTTTACTCTACAGTACAGTGCTATAGCCAACAGAAGTTCTCGATGCAGCCAATCAAAGAGCATGAAGGAGACAGGTTGTCTTGGAGACAAATGGTTTAAGGCACACAAGTCAAATATCTTCACTCTCATTGAACTCACTATAACCCTCAATCACTTAACCCTCAATCACCAACAGGGGCTAGGGATCGAAATGGAACGGAGACGACCGAAATGGAACTGAGTGGAAGAGTGAAGAGATTTACATAACAGCTTGTAGAAACATGTCAACAGGATGAGGAGCAGCCAGATAGGAAGTAGTCAGCAGGCCACGTGAACACCTGGGTAAGGTGTGGGACATTGCAGTAAGGTGTAGGGCGGCATCATCCACAGTAGCGGAGCGGCATGCCACGACAGGAGCAGGAAGCACAAACCCATCCAGTACATTTCCAATCTGATCCAGAAAGGTTTGGTGGATGTCTGTGTCTGTTTCAGTCGGACCGGACTACTCAAGATGTGTTCTACAAATACACTACAAAAGCATGTGGACACCTGCTCATCTAACATCTCATTCCAAAACCATGGCTATTGATATGGAGTTGGTGGTCGATGGTCCCCCCCAATTCAGCCACAAGAGCATTAGTGAGGTCGGACTCTGATGTTGAGCGATTAGGACTAGCACGCAGTCGGCGGTCCAATTCATCCCAAAGGTGTTTGATGGGGTTAAAGTCAGGGCTCTGTGCAGGACAGTCAAGTTCCCCAACACCGATCTTGACAAACCATTTCTGTATGGACCTCGCTTTGTGCATGGGGGCATTGTCATGCTGAAACAGGAAAGGGCCTTCAAACTGTTTCCACGAAGTTGGAAGTACAGAATAGTCTAGAATATCATTGTATTCTGTAGCGTTAAGATTTCCCTTCACTGGAACTAGGGGTCATAGCGCGACCCATGAAAACAGCCCCAGAACATTATTCCTCCTCCAAACTTTATAGTGTGCACTATTTATTTTTACCTTTATTTAACCAGGCAAGTCAGTTAAGAACCAATTCTTATTTTCAATGATGGCCTAGGAACAGTGGGTTAACTGCCTGTTCAGGGGCAGAACGACAGATTTGTACCGTGTCAGCTCAGGGGTTTGTTTTGAACTTGCAACCTTCCGGTTACTAGTCCAACGCTCTAACCACTAAGCTACCCTGCCTATTGGGGTAGGTAGAGTTCTCCTGGCATCCACCAAACCCAGATTCATCCGTCAGACTGCCAGATGGTGAAGCGTGATTCACACGTTTCCACTGCTCCAGAGTCCAATGGTGGCGAGCTTTACACCACTCCAGCAGACGCTTGGTATTGTGCATGGTGATCTTAAGCTTGTGTGTGGCTGCTCGGCCATGGAAACCCATTTCATGGAGCTCCCAATAAACAGTTATTGTGTGGACGTTGCGTCCAGAGGCAGTTAGGATCTCAGTAGTGAGTGTTGCAACCGAGGACAGACAATTTTTACACGCTACGCGCTTCAGCACTCGAGAGTCCCGTTCTGTGAGCTTGTGTGGCCTAACAGCACTTACAGTTGACCAGGGCAGAAATTTGATGAACTGACTTGTTGGAAAGGTGGCATCCTATGACAGTGCCACGTTGAAGGTCACTGAGCTCTTCAGTAAGGTCATTCTACTGCCAATGTTTGTCTATGGAGATTGCATGGCTGTGTGCTCAATTTTATACACCTGTCAGCAACGGATGTGGCTGAAATAGCCAATTCCACCCATTTGAAGGGGTGTCCACATACTCTTGTGTGTGTAATATATATATTGTGTGTACCATGAACATCCGTTTCACCCAAACTTTTAAAATGCTTTACAATAAAGGGGGGGGGGGGGAAATCAATATAAGTACATTTAGGGTGAGGCGTAACTCCCTAAAAATAAATATACTTGTCTCAAAGCCTTCAAAAGTCTTGCTCAACACATCTGACCGTTGTCTTCTCAATGGCTTGGAAATGCACCTTTGGATGGTTCAATCACTGACACAGAAGCAAGATGACTGGGGATCACATTCTGACAGAGCAATAACAGTGATGAGGACATCGATGTGGACCCCAATACTCACCAGGCTAGAACATATTTTCTATAGACAACAGGGACACACACAAAAGAATGCTTGTGACAACACCTCAAACAAGTACAGACTATGAAAAACAGACTAAATGCCCTACGAATGTGATTCATAAATGCTTATGATTGGATAGAAGTACAGCTAAGCACAGGTTGTTATATAATAATCATAAGCATGTTGAATAGACAGAGCAACACTTCATTATTCACCTTCTCCCAACCCACAGACATTCACAAAGACAATGGGGACTTACCATTAAGCCATAGATTTCTGAGGAACTCCTCACTTTTGGGAGAATCTCCATTGGAATATCAAAATACCTGAAAGAACGTGTCAAAAACAGGAACAACTGTAAATACACAGAAGATATGGTTTGTCTCACTGAATGGACATGTATGAGGGAGTACACTATGTACTGGACGTTCACCTACTTGCAAAGCTCTGGGTCCCAGTCCAGGGTGTGGATGTTAAACAGCATGGTCCTGCTGGCGTTGGTCACGTCTGTGCAGTGGACTCCCCCACTCTTCCCCCCTGTCAGACACTGTGGGAGGGGGCAAACACAGACACCTGTCAGACACTGTGGGGGGGCAAACACAGACACCTGTCAGACACTGTGGGGGGGGGGGCACAGACAATACTGGACACATGTAAGATCTAGTCAGAAACACAGAGGACAACTTGTCTTGGAGTAAACAAGGCCATGGTGGGCCTTTCCTATCCTTACCACTCACACACAGACATCATAAACCCCATCTAAAGAGGTGTGTCCCTCCTACCCAGATGAGCCAGGAGTCCACGGTGCCGAACATGGCTCTGTGTGTCAGGACTGCCTCAGCGACCTCGTCCACATTATCCATCAGCCAGCGAAGCTTCACAGCACTGAAGTACGTACTGATTGGGAGACCAGTCTTGTGCTGAGCAGAGAGGGGGGACAATTATAACACATACCTCAGAGAGGTAGAACTGAGCTTATTCTTTTGTTGTACTTCAGATAGTTGGATTGTTTCTTGGACATTTGCCTTTGACGTCCGGGTAAACTAGGCCTGATAAAACATAACTGTCTGCAGTCTGTGTTCCCCGGCGTCTCACCTTCAAATGGTTCTTGTTTCTCCCAGGTGTCTTGTTGATCAGACGCTCCGCGGTCGACTGAGTCCGCAGGTCCAGCCACACTGCACACAACCAACACAACCTGGGTCTTTAAAATCCTTCCAGGCCTTAGATGATGGCTTTATAGGTCATGAGGAAAGAGATGTGAACACAGGCATATATTCATATCTCACCGATAGCATTGTAGAGGGGTTCACCTGTCTCTTTGTCCCAAACCAACGTGGTCTCTCTCTGATTGGTCACTCCAATGGCTAGAAAGGTTCACGTTTGGTGAGTGAAAGTGACAGTCTGTAATATGAGGAAGCGTTTGCATGGGTGTGTTCAGTATGTGGTGTGTGTGTGTGTTTTACCTTTGATGTTGGAGATGTCAATATTGAGCTGGGTGAGTTTCTCACAGGTTCTCTCCATACACTCGTACACAGACTGCAGGATCTCTTTGGGATCCTCCTCCACCCACCTAAACAGAGGGTTAAAGGTCAGAGGTTAATAGACCTCAGAGGTTACAGGTCATCCAGTTTGAATGGAACTAATAGGGGATTTGTAGAGGCAACACGGCTGCATGTACCGACCCTTCCTTGGGGAAACTCTGGTTGATCTCAACCTGGTGGTGACTGAGGAGCTCAGCTGTTTTAGCATTGAACACCTGGGGATGAGAAGAGAGAACAGGAGTGAACATCTGGACCAAAGCATCTCTGCTACCTAAACCGCAGAGTGGAACTGAAAAACAACTCATGACAACACAGATGAAAACAGGAGAGACGGACGACGACAGGAGAGACTGACAACAGGAGAGACGGACAACAACAGGAGAGACAGCACACAGAGTTATGATGTATCAGTTGTGGGAGAGGAGAGAAGACAGACAGCTCCATGCCCCATCACAGTAGTATCCTCAACAGCAGACACCTCTCCAGGAAATGTGACAACAATAACACAGATAGCTCTTTAACAAATCAAATAGTGTCCTTGTTAGCTTTCACACACACACACACACACACACACACCCCTCCTTTCCTGCCTTCCCTTCAGAGGGCTAGTGAAACATTTTGAGATTTTAGGGGTGACCCGTCAGTCAACCTGTCCATTCTGGTCCAAACTGGCTTCCGTAGGACACAACAGCTGGTTTCAATGTGGGGTAAGAAGATGCCATAGGGGAATAGCAGCAGGGGGAGGACTGGGACAGAGTGAGGGAGAGAGTCCCTCCAAGCCTACTGTTACACAAACTTCAGGCACTGGAGGATGTGCTGGTCTGCACAATTAATGAATTACAGACTCAGCATTTCTATGGTGGCTACACATTAGAACAGGATAGTCCTATCAACAAAGGGTGTGTGTGTGTGTGTGTGTGTGTGTGTGTGTGTGTGTGTTCAGGCTTTCACTCCAGCTATCAGGTTCATGTGCTTAGTGTTTAATCAAGTATTTCTGCTGGAGAAAGAGCCTGCAACCACACCAGCCATTTGGAGATTTAGGCCGAATGGCTGTAACAACCGAGATTGGACACCAACCACCCTTGCAGAATTTACAAGCCGAAATGACATCCAAGAGGAAGACAATTTTCCTAGCTAATTGACTAAATTACTGAGTTAACTGTCCCTTAGTTAGTCCCACTAGAGTCCTGCGTGTTCATGCATGAATGAACGATTACTAAACAACAAATCTGTAGAAAGCACAAACATTCCGTCGGCAGGACTAGAATAGTGTACGGCTATATAGGTTACATTAAAAAAGCTAATCGGAGAGTTATAACGAAATCAACCGGGTGTCTTATTAGGTTATTTAAAGGACATTCACCGTTAGGCAAGAAGAACCATTCAATGCGACTGCGGGGGGTTGTAACTCACCAGGAACCTCGTCGAGCTCGTACCCTGGTCAATGGCAGCAACGAGTGGCCCCAGCATTACCCTGCTCGAAGACGCAGCCATTCTACTGTTCATGTGCCCTGTGTCCTTGCGGTGGTCGGGGCTAGCACTGGACTGGAGCTGGTTTTCTTTTGCCGCTGCCTGTACCTAGCTGCTGACACTTCGACCGCTTAAGCTCACAGAGACGCATGCGTGAGACTGCTTCTGATGACGCAGAAGCACCAAACATTGCTATCTGGGATCCTTGGGACGTCCCTACCCTTTTACCTAACCATAACGCTTACCTACAGACCATTTTAAATATCAACGTCAATGGACGTCCCAAGGATTCCAGATAGCACAGACCAAACCAATGCGCAGGGATAGGGCGCGCATAGCCAATGGCGTGGGGGATTGGCGTATCCTTTAACAGCTCGTCAGAAGCGTCTTCGAATAGACCAATCAGATTTGGAGGCACGTCCAAACTAATTTGGGTAGACATAACAGAGTGGAATTTATGGCCTATTTAGCTACTGCCTCCAAAATAAATTGATTTCATGAATGATTGTGTAAGATTTCTGAAAAAGGTATTATTTATTTGCAATTCAAATGTCCTTATGATAAAAAATGAATACCAATTCAATTGAGAGATTATTCATCACACCCACTAAAGATTATAATTACATTTAAAAAATGAGCTCTCGTGAGATTACGCTTTCATAGTACTTGATTTGACCACTAGATGGTGGAGTAGTATTGCTGTACTGTTAGATTGGCGGAGTTCAAAAAGTATCTTCCACAAGTCAAGAGCCTAATGTAACAGTGCACATTGCCTCCTGACAAACAAAATGATTTAAAATACTATAGAAAGTGCAAACATGAATTAATAAATATTAGTGCTAAAATCCTACATTGAGTTAAACACAATATACTGTACATGCTGACATCTGTGTTGATCAAATGTTGATCTGGAACTGTATATAAAACATGCCTTGTAAATTCAGACCCTACAAAGTACATGAAACAGTTGTAGAATTGTAGCACATGTTTCATTTGTGTAATTTAATATCTAAAAAGACAATTACATTGCACAAAAACACCCACACATGATGCAATCAAGTTAACAACAGGCTCCCAGGCCCACCTGTGTGGTTACATATGATACATGTAGATTTCACAGATTTGTTTGGGAGCTGCCACCAGAATGACTCTTCTTTCCTCGTGCAACTGTCTAGGTCACATATAGAGGCCTAGAACTTCTGTTAGTTATGCTAAGGTGAGTCTTTCCTTGTGCTCATATCTCCCCAACGTTACACACCCAACCTCACCTGTCGCTCTGCTCTTCTAAATACAGGACCATCTAACTGCAATGCCCCACTGTTCTACTAACTACAGAACCATCTAACTGCAATGCTCCACTGTTCTACTAACTACAGAACCATCTAACTGCAATGCTCCACTGTTCTACTAACTACAGAACCATCTAACTGCAATGCTCCACTGTTCTACTAACTACAGAACCATCTAACTGCAATGCTCCACTGTTCTACTAACTACAGAACCATCTAACTACAATGCCCCACTGTTCTACTAACTACAGAACCATCTAACTGCAATGCCCCACTGTTCTACTAACTACAGAACCATCTAACTACAATGCTCCACTGTTCTACTAACTACAGAACCATCTAACTACAATGCTCCACTGTTCTACTAACTACAGAATCATCTAACTACAATGCCCCACTGTTCTACTAACTACAGAACCATCTAACTGCAATGCCCCACTGTTCTACTAACTACAGAACAATCTAACTGCAATGCCCCACTGTTCTACTAACTACAGAACCATCTAACTGCAATGCCCCACTGTTCTACTAACTACAGAACCATCTAACTGCAATGCTCCACTGTTCTACTAACTACAGAACCTTCTAACTGCAATGCCCCACTGTTCTACTAACTACAGAACCATCTAACTACAATGCCCCACTAACTACAGAACCATCTAACTGCAATGCCCCAGTGCTCTACAATATTCTGTACAGATGTAGGATCTTTATTTGAGACAGTTTGCTACAGCAGGAAAATATTTATAAGGGCAACAGGAAATGTAAATTATTATGTGGATTATAATTCATGGACCTTTTTGTAGGGTTTGATACAGTACAATTTTTGTAAGGGAAAATCAAGCCTGAAATTTCAAAGTGGAAATTACAAACTTCAGAAGCCCTTTTAAACCTCAGATACACTACAAGCTTGTATTTCCTGCTGCGCCGGAACATTCCTGTAAAAACAGGATGATCAAATAAAAATCCTACATCTGTATGCTTCTCTGAGTCAGTCATCCAGCCAGCCAGTCAGTCACTCAGTCTTCATCACTATCCCCGTAGTCGTCCCTGGTGCTGGTCTGAGAGCAGACGTGTACACAGACCCCACAGCAGAGTAGCAGGAGCAGCACGGTGTGGCTGAGCGTCAACACAAACACAGCAAATAGGTACAGAGACTTCCTGCAGTAGTCCTGTGGCTGGTGGAAGGGTGTGATGAAGTTAGGCTGGAACACAGAGAACACCCAGTAGTTCCCCAGGAGGAACCAGACGAACAGGAACAGGCTGAGGATGACGTGGACGTAGTACTTGTTTGCGTTCTGTCTCCATGGATACTCGTCGGCATCGTCGTCGCCGATGACGACGGACTTGGAGATGAGCGACCTCATGCGGGTGATGTCGTACAGGAGCAGCGTGACCTGGAAGGTTCAGGGTCAGAGGTCGTGGGTCAGATTGGGGTGAACACTAGAGCGACAGTGCCTGCCTTCCTTACATATTGTTTTGCACTGTCTATCATTTTTATAGCCTGGAAGTGTTTGGAACCTGTTCTACTTTCCTGTTGACACATTACAACCTATGATCTGGAACACATCCATTACCTTTACACTGCCAATAACCCCACCCACCAGCAGGTAGAGAGGAATCATTGGCTGAACAGGGCAGTCGTCTATAGACTTCACACCTGCAGGGGTTAAACATCATCAATAGTTCATTAGTTTACCAACATAACTCAATAGAACAAATACAGTACCAAAACCAATACGTGCATCTCTCCAGACCCCCCTGTCTCAGTCTCCTGTATCTATGCTGTAATGGTCTATGTGCCGGGGGGCTAGTGTCAGTCTGTCCTATCTGGTGTAATTTCCTGTCTTATCTGGTCACCTGTGATCTTAAGTGTGCTCCCTCTAATTCTCCCATCTCTCTCTCCCCTCCTGGTGGTTCTGAGCCCTAGGGCCATGCCTCAGGAATACCTGGCCTGACAACTACTGGCTGTCAGGCCCCAGTCCACCTGGTCATGCTGCTGAGTTTCTGCTTGTTCTGGACCTGCTGCTTCGCCCCTCTCCCTCTCTGTCTCTCTGTCTCTCTCTCTCTCTCCATCTGTCTCTCTCTCTCTCTCTCTCTCTCTCTCTCTCTCTCTCTCTCCCTCTGTCTCTCTCTGTCTCTCTCCCTCTGTCTCTCTGTCTCTCTCTCTCTCCCTCTCTCCGTCTCTCTCTCTCTCTCCGTCTCTCTCTCTCCCTCTCTCTCCCTCTCTCTCTCTCACTCTACCGCACATGCTGTCTCGACCTCTGAATGCTCAGCTATTTAAAGCCAAATTACATTTACTCCTGAGGTGCTGACTTTTTGCGCCCTCTATAACCACTGTGATTATTATTTGACCTGGCTGGTCATCTATGAACATTTGAACATCTTGAAGAACGATCTGGCCTTAATGGCCATGTTCTCTTATAATCTCCTACTAGTACAGCCAGAAGTGGACTGACTGGCCACCCCTCAGAGCCTGGTTCCTCTCTAGCTTTCTTCCTAGGTTCCCAGCCTTTCTAGAGAGTTTTTCCTAGCCCACAAAGTTCCATAATGGGATGAAAATGGCAGCCATATTGGTCAGGGAGAAATCCAACCCACTTACTTATGCAGGAAAATAAAAGTGAAGGCATGTGATATTTCAGAAATTGTGTAATATAATTAATTATTGTCATCCTCAAATATTGTCATATGTATATTATAATAGGCCTGTGCTAAGGATTCTAAGCTCCAGGAAGGTCTCCTACAATTTTGGGCCAATTTTTTTTCTTCATTTTAGGATCAAGCAAAGCTTGTCATATTACCATATCTGATTATCCAATTTATATTCCACTGTGTTTTGTATTTTTCCGGTTTTTGTGTTTGGAATGGCACAGTGACAATTGCATCATCCTGACAATGCTACTATGACCTCACTTATGACAGGCCTTTTCAAAATTCTAATTGTAATTAATAATTATTGCGTCATCGTTTATCCCATGATGACGTAACTCCCGCCCCCCCCCCCCTCCTCCAGCCCTATAAAAGGAACCCCCGGCACATCTCAAAGTCATTCATAGTCTTATCTATCAATCACTATGCCCAGAAGACGCAGAGCCAGCCGCCGTATCCGCAGGCGCCGTCGCCCCAGGGTGTCCCGGCGTCGCAGGAGAGGAGGCCGCAGGAGGCGTTAGACAGGCCGGTAGGTTACCACCTACCTGAACTAACCGCCCCCTACCGGTTCTCCCTCCAGACTCGACCACTGGTAGTGCAGAGATGTTAAAAGTCTGCTTAAATAAAAGATGGGCGTTTAACTAAAACTGTTACGACTTTGTCTTTTTATTATTAGATGGTTTAGAGTTTTTTAGGCAGTATAGAGTTAAATAAGTAGATTAGGATAACAAAATATTGAGACATTGTAATCATTGTATCTGTCCCTGACAGGCGCAAGAGGAGAGTTGGCAAGGAGAAGGGGGAGACGTTACGAGAGTTGGCAAGGAGAAGGGGGAGACGTTACGAGAGTTGGCAAGGAGAAGGGGGAGACGTTACGAGAGTTGGCAAGGAGAAGGGGGAGACGTTACGAGCGCTTCCAACTAACTTTAAAGTATTTCTTGTTTTATTCGCAATCCACATAGGTCTAGGTATTAACTGCGCTGCTGGTTTATAGTCTAGGGCGGACCCATGCAATCCACATAGGTCTAGGTATTAACTGCGCTGCTGGTTTATAGTCTAGGGCGGACCATGCAATCCACATAGGTCTAGTGTAACTGCGCTGCTGGTTTATAGTCTAGGGCGGACCCATGCAATCCACATAGGTCTAGGTATTAACTGCGCTGCTGGTTATAGTCTAGGGCGGACCATGCAATCCACATAGTCTAGGTATTAACTGCGCTGCTGGTTTATAGTCTAGGGCGGACCCATGCAATCCACATAGGTCTAGGTATTAACTGCGCTGCTGGTTTATAGTCTAGGGCGGACCCATGCAATCCACATAGGTCTAGGTATTAACTGCGCTGCTGGTTTATAGTCTAGGGCGGACCCATGCAATCCACATAGGTCTAGGTATTAACTGCGCTGCTGGTTTATAGTCTAGGGCGGACCCATGCAATCCACATAGGTCTAGGTATTAACTGCGCTGCTGGTTTATAGTCTAGGGCGGACCCATGCAATCCACATAGGTCTAGGTATTAACTGCCTGCTGTTAGCTGCGCTGCTGGTTTATAGTCTAGGGCGGACCCATGCGTAAAATATTCAACATACTATCTTATCACCCGCTGCCCTGTTATACCCAACTTCACACCTTTCAAACAATGTTGTCAAATATAGCAAGGAATATAATGCGTCATATAGCTCAAGCACTAGGCCTAAAACATAGGAAACAAACGTGAGCTGGTAGATAAAGTGGAGAGGTAGAAAGTAGGCATACTTCTTCCATGCTTGGATGTGGTTGCATCTGTGACAGCTACAAATTCTGTCTGGTCACTTCACTCAATACTTTCTATTTTGGGGGCAGCTAAAACCATAATTTGGTCAAACAGTTACATCCTGATTCCTGGATGAAAGTGTTTGCCCTGCCCCTGTATCTTCCCTCGGGGGTCGGAGTAGCCTAGCTGGAGAGGGTAGAAAGAGAAAAACATCTAGAATTAGGCTACACAACATTTCAAAATGTAGAGAGCCTTTTGGCAAACTCCAAGCAGGCTGTCATGTGCATTTTACTGAGGAGTGGCTTCCGTCTGTCCACTCTACCATAAATGCCTGATTGGTGGAATGCTGCAGAAATCCCATCTCCACAGACGAACTCTGGAGCCCTGTCAGAATGACCATTGGGTTCTTGGTCACCTCACTGACCAATTGGCCCTCCTCCCCCGATTGCTCAGTTTGGCTGGGCAGCCAGCTCTAGGAAGAGTCTTGGTGGTTCCAAACTTCTTCCATTTAAGAATGATGGAGGCCACTGTGTTCTTTGGGTCCTTCAATGCTGCAGACATTTTTTTGGTATCCTTCCCCAGATCTGTGCCTTGACACAATCCTGTCTTGGAGCTCTACGGCAAATTCCTTCGACCTCATGGCTTGTTTTTTGCTCTGACATGCATTTTCAACATTGGGACCTTATGTAACAGGTGTGCGTCTTTTCCAAATCATGTCCAATCAATTGAATTTGCCACAGGTGGACTCCAATCAAGTTGTAGAAACATCTCAAGGATGATCAATGGAAACAGGATGCATCTGAGCTTAATTTCAAGTCTCATAGCAAAGGGTCTGAATACTTATGTATATGTTTGTTTTTTTATGTTGAATAAACTTGCAAAAATGTCTAAAAACCTGTTTTATCTTTGTCATGTGTAGATTGATGAGTATTTTTTATTTTATAAAGAATGTTTAGAGTAAGGCTGTAACGTAACAAAATGTGGGAGAAGTCAAGCGGTCTGAAAATGAAGGCCCTGTATATATAACGTGTGTTCATGGTAGGACAACAATACATTTTAAAGAGAAAGCAGGTGACATGTTCCCATGGAAATAGGCCTATGGGAGTTTTTTAAATGCTCTGGAGTTGAGAATATATTGGTATATCCAGAGACCAAAAAGATAAACAGATAAACACATTTTTGATTTGTAGGAGGGGGAATTGCATTAAATCAAATTAATCATTTAAATGATATACAGTCCATAAGGACGGGTGCCATTAGTAATTATAACTTTAGTTTATACTGGTTTTATACCAATTTTCTGTACAAGTAGCCTCTAAATTATATGTAAACAATCCATAAATGTCAACATTTTTGGTTTTCTCAGAAAGCTGTTAATGCAATGATATGATACAATATCAGAACTTGTTGCATTTACCACTTGTCTAAGTCCTACAGAATCATAAACTGATTTCAGCCAGTGTGGCTGTGGATTGACTATGTTGTTTGAATGGAATGTTGGCATATTGGCATTTAATTTGAAACATTCATGGAATCATTCCTCTAAAACCGTCTGGTTATCTAGCTCACAAACAAACAGTGTTGATAAATTCTTCATTTTTTTTACCACATTATCTTACCACGCTGGCTGACCAACTCCCTGACCAAAATGGATGACCTTAATCCCATCAATCATAACAAGGTTCATGTCCATTCTAGTATTGTCATTTATAATTACATGGTCTTACCTACAAACGCCATGGTGAGAGGAACGGCAAGAAAGAACAGAAGTCCCACCACAAAGTAGGCTAGAGAAAAAGAAACCGTTATAAATCTGTCCAGCAAAATACATGCAAAGCATTAACCATCAAACAAGTATGTAGCTTTTTTCCTGTTGTTGTGTTTTTCCATGTTAATAAGTGGCCTCCTCTGTATGCACTTTGACTGCTGCAAAAGGAATTCCTCTTGATGACATGAACATTTTCTGAATCTTATTAAACTACCATTACCACTATCCAGTGTTGATGTAGGCCTACTCCAGATGAGTCCGGTGTCGAGACCACATATTGAGTGTCTCGGTCTTGGATACATTTTTACTCTGTCTTGACTTGGACTCAGAAACCAGTGGTGTAAAAAACAAACATCAAAACTAATAATTATCTCCCCCTTCAGTCAACGCATAAAACCACTTTGCTGGACCAGATATCCACACTCCTTCATGACACATATTAAAACCAGTCTCGATTTGCTCCGGTCTTGGTCTTGACTCGGATTGGCTTTAGGTGATCTCGAACACAACACTGACACTATCCCCCTTCGCCCCTCCTCTAGTCCATCCTAGAGAGACAGCCTCTGGTACTTAGCAGCTCTTAACAGATTTAGCCTCTGGTACTTAGCAGCTCTTAACAGATTTAGCCTCTGGTACTTAGCAGGTCTTAACAGATTTAGCCTCTGGTACTTAGCAGGTCTTAAAAGAGTCTATTATTTAGAGGGAAAGTACCCATATCTGAAGTGCTAATAAATTGATCACCAACTCTATTTTAATATATAATATATGCCATTTAGCAGACGCTTTTATCCAAAGCGACTGACAGTCATGCGCGCATACTGTACATTCTTTACGTATGGTTGGTCGCTGAAATCACTATCATGGCGTTGCGAGTGCAGCTACAGAGGATCCACATTTTATCCATGATATTCCACAGTGCAATTCAGTTCCTTCATGTTAATGAATGTTTTTGAATACATTGTGTGTGTTTGTGTGTGTTACTCACTCACCATTACTGGCCATCTTAGACAGACAGTGATGACATGTCTTCGCCACACCAGTCATGATGAATTCTGCACAGGTCACAGTAAGGAATTTTATAATAGCTGTACATTATAGGAAGATGCTTGGGTGTGGAAAATACATTCTAACTGTTACTAACCATGACAGACAAAATGAGAAAAAAAATTCCAGAAAATCACATTGTAGGATTTTTAATGAATTTATTTGCAAATTATGGTGGAAAATAAGTATTTGGTCAATAACAAAAGTTTATTTCAATACTTTGTTATATACCCTTTGTTGGCAATGACAGAGGTCAAACGTTTTCTGTAAGTCTTCACAAGGTTTTCACATACTGTTGCCGGTATTTAGGCCCATTCCTCCATGCAGATCTCCTCTAGAGCAGTGATGTTTTGGGGCAACACGGACTTTCAACTCCCTCCAAAGATTTTCTATGAGGTTGAGATCTGGAGACTGGCTAGGCCACTCCAGGACCTTGAAATGCTTCTTACGAAGCCACTCCTTCGTTGCCCGGGCGGTGTGTTTGGGATCATTGTCATGCTGAAAGACCCAGCCACGTTTCATCTTCAATGCCCTTGCTGATGGAAGGAGGTTTTCACTCAAAATCTCACGATACATGGCCCCATTCATTCTTTCCTTTACACGGATCAGTCGTCCTGGTCCCTTTGCAGAAAAACAGCCCCAAAGCATGATGTTTCCACCCCCATGCTTCACAGTAGGTATGGTGTTCTTTGGATGCAACTCAGCATTCTTTGTCCTCCAAACACGAAAGTTATATTTTGGTTTCATCTGACCATATGACATTCTCCCAATCTTCTTCTGGATCATCCAAATGCTTTCTAGCAAACTTCAGACGGGCCTGGACATGTACTGGCTTAAGCAGGTGGACACGTCTGGCACTGCAGGATTTGAGTCCCTGACGGCGTAGTGTGTTACTGATGGTAGGTTTTGTTACTTTGGTCCCAGCTCTCTGCAGGTCATTCACTAGGTCCCCCCGTGTGGTTCTGGGATTTTTGCTCACCGTTCTTGTGATCATTTTGACCCCACGGGGTGAGATCTTGCATGGAGCCCCAGATCGAGGGAGATTATCAGTGGTCTTGTATGTCTTCCATTTCCTAATAATTGCTCCCACAGTTGATTTCTTCAAACCAAGCTGCTTACCTATTGCAGATTCAGTCTTCCCAGCCTGGTGCAGGTCTACAATTTTGTTTCTGGTGTCCTTTGACAGCTCTTTGGTCTTGGCCATAGTGGAGTTTGGAGTGTGACTGTTTGAGGTTGTGGACAGGTGTCTTTTATACTGATAACAAGTTCAAACAGGTGCCATTATTACAGGTAACGAGTGGAGGACAGAGGAGCCTCTTAAATAATAAGTTACAGGTCTGTGAGAGACAGAAACTTGCTTGTTTGTAGGTGACCAAATACTTATTTTTCCACCATAATTTAAAAATAAATTCATAAAAAATCCTACAACGATTTTCTGGATTTTTTTCTCTCATTTTGTCTGTCATAGTTGAAGTGTACCTATGATGAAAATTACAGGCCTCTCTCATATTTTTAAGTGGGAGAACTTGCACGATTGGTGGCTGACTAAATACTTTTTTGTCCCACTGTATATACTGTACTCTATATCATCTACTGTATCTTTATGTAATACATGTATCATTAGCCACTTTAAACTATGCCACTTTGTTTACATACCCTACATTACTCATCTCATAAGTATATACTGTACTCAATACCATCTACTGCATCTTTGCCTATGCCATACTGTACCATCACTCATTCATATATCTTTATGAACATATTCTTTATCCCTTTACACTTGTGTGTATAAGGTAGCAGTTGTGGAATTGTTAGGTTAGATTACTTGTTGGTTATTACTGCATTGTGGGAACTAGAAGCACAAGCATTTCGCTACACTCGCATTAACATCTGCTAACCATGTGTATGTGACAAATACAATGTGATTTGGTAACAGATAGACAAAGGGAACTTTTCTGTT
Organism: Oncorhynchus kisutch; assembly: GCF_002021735.2. NCBI lineage: Eukaryota > Metazoa > Chordata > Actinopteri > Salmoniformes > Salmonidae > Oncorhynchus > Oncorhynchus kisutch. The sequence goes on along the minus strand of NW_022261982.1, from coordinate 165,486 downwards.
GATGCCATGTTCCACAATGCCATGTTCCAGTCTTACTTCTGCTAGCACATGATAGCAATAAGAGGAAGAAGGATTGGGAAACTAACTGCCAATAACACAATAAACTGAACTCCGCCCAGAGGAGTGAAAATGATGAGCTTATATGGTATTAAAGTTAAGGGACATCACCCTGGGCGGGGTGAACTATAGTGTGGGATAAAAAGGGGAAACACCATCTTGAGAACTGAGTGTCTTCCTTGCAAATTGCTGTAAGTGTAAACTCCAGGTTGCAATCCTTATTTAACAAAACCTCTGATCAAAGAAGTTTTCCTGTGGTCTCTAGTGTGCATAGGGCAGAATTCCCTTACAGTCACCTAGAACCTAATATCCACCTGAACATTATTTTGCATCCACACTGACCAGAAAACAGATGGGGAGCGTACTGGAAAACTGGTAACCATGCACATCCAATTGAAATAAGCGCAAAGGCTATATCGAATGACTTGGATGGTCAATTATGCCAACGCAGAGACAAAAAGGTTAGCCTACTGTTGAGATAGAATTAAAAATAATGTTCTCCACAAATACTTGTTTATAATATAAAAACTCCACCAATTCACAATTACTTACCTTCTGGCCTTCCTGAAATAGTCTGCGACAAGGTGTGTAAAGATCTGTTTTTAATCAGTGCACAACAAAACAAGTGGAACTAGGAGACGGTTTCAGTTGAGCATCTTCTGTGAAACTGTATTCTTGAGCCCCTCTCCTTTATCAGGGAGAGTCTCGCCCTCCCACGTCCCCGCAGAGTAGTTTATTAAAACAACTGCAATGTTTTCATGAATAGGAGGAATATTGTCCAAATACGTTTCTCTGAATCTTGCGCCTAAAATCCTGTTTTTTCATCTCGCAGGTTACCTACAGCTGCCCACCACCCACAGCTGCCCCCACCCCCACAGCTGCCCACCCACCAGTTAAAACAGTTATGTAACATAATTTAGAAATAGACATACAAGTTTAATAGCAGAACAAGTCTTCTCAGTTTACTGAATGAAAGAGGAGTGCATTTTGTGGACCTCTTTATCAAGCAACGTAGACAGTGATTGGTAACCCCACTCCCTTACCCTGAACTTTGTAAAGATGAGGGGGAAAATAACATCTTATAAGGAATCCAAATTAATTGCCGTTCTCTCGTGCATGTCAAATGACAGACAGTTGAAGTCACTGCAGACTATTGAGATGCACCCTAGGGGACTACTTCAGGGGTGTAACCTATTCCCTGTCCTCACCATCTACTACCACTAGTGTGAAGACATGAGAGGTCATGCAACATGAATGATCCATTCTCTCACGGACACAGAATGATGTGTATCTTTAGCTCTGAAGATGTAGTAAAAGTCTTTCTGATGAGGTTCTACAAACACAATGCTTTTCATTTAGAAGGTGATTATACACCTATGGCCTACTTACAGGCCTACATGTACATTTTGATGGAGATGTTTTGTAAAAGCTTAATGAGATGGGCTACGCAAGCAAGTCAAGGGAAGTACAAAGCAGAAACCTTGGTGGATTTTACTGAAATATATTTGGACTACAGGGACAAATGAACCATTAGAACACACTCAAAACAGACAATAGGTGGGCAAACCACACATGACAATCCCCCGAAAAAAAGTTCACAATGAATAACATTTCCTCATAATGTAAACTGAAAAGCCATATTGTTTAACCGCTTGTGATAAAAAGTGTCTTGAAAGATTTAAAGAAAGTAACTTTGTGAATGATTAATTTCTAGGTATTGATTTATTTCTCAGTTATCGTTCAGTCAAATATTAAAATACATCTAATTGACATGAAGAGGATGAGACTAAGGAATGTGGACAGTTTCCCTTGGACCTTTCCATCAGATGGTTTCCATAGGACAGGCAGTTTCCCTTTCGACATAATGTCCTCTACCTGGCACCTTGCTACACTACGAGGCCCACTTCCTTCTCGTGGTCCAGCAGGGAGCAGCGGTCCTGGAGAGAGGGGGTGGATGGACCTCGGCTGGCCGGCTGGCTGGAGAGGGAGATGGGCAGGGAGAGGCGGCTGCCCTGGCTCAGGCGCTCCCAGGCGCCGCGGAGGGAGGGAGGGGTGCGTCGCCGGTCGTCCAGACCCACGTGGGTGCTCACCTGGCTGGGGCTCAGGCTCTTCATGTTCCCCTGGGCCCGGAACTCATACGTCTCGATTGACGTCTTTTTATACCTGGAGCAGGCAGAAGCAGGAGAGGACTGAGGTCAGTTTTAGTAAGAGAGAGAGCAAAAGGAGGGAAGCTCCCTCTACCAAATTATGGCTTAGCGAATTGGCAAATACTGTACACTTACAAAGAATGAGATATATTCTAACATTTGATCAAATCTGTCAGCCTTTCCTCTCCTACTTGGACCAGTTGGCGCTGTGGATTTGTACATTTTAACACACTCTCAATTCTAATATTTTAATCTACCTTTAGGCAGCATGTGCTGGCCCCGCCACCCGAGCAGTTGGGAGGGGAATAGGGGGGAATAAGGGGGTGACATCTACCCCCTGTCTTTCTACACCTCCTTGTTCTGTAGGTCTTGGTTTGTATTATTTGTTTTGTACCCAGAACTCTGGGTCTTGTTGTTCCTGTCTGCTCTTTTATGTTTAAATAAGAATTGCAGACTTGTCTTTTATACCTATACACCATTCTGGTGCGTGTTCAATAAAAAATATTTGAACGAGTAAACGAGAGTATGAGGAGGATGGGGAGAAAAGTGTAGAGACAGAGACTTGTGGCGTGTTAATATAGGCAGAATAACGTGTGAGTGAGTAAGACAAACATAACATGAAAACATGTGGCATATAAGGAACAGAAAAGGAGAGAAAGATTGAGACATTTACACTGTTTTCCATAAATAAAGGAGGGAGTTGGAGTGGTTCCAAATAGTGAACTAGATACAGCTGAGAGGTCAAAGTGCACTGTGTTCAGTCTGTGTAGTGTTCAGTGAGTGGGCTGCTGCAACAGAGACACTCTGGACATGGTGCCCTGGGCTGTTCTACAGGCACACGCTACTTTACTCAGGTTACTATGGAAACGCTTCTCAATGGACCGAGTTTACAGTGAAGAGATTGAGATTACACAGCAAAATCCCCAACAGACAGAGAGATAGATGGAAGGACGGACAGACAGAGAGGCAGAAGCATACACTCACAGTTTTAACAGCAGGGAAGAGATGACCACAGACACAGAGGAAGCTGCCATAGCTGCTGAACCCATCCATGGCTGTAGGACCAGACCAGCGGGCAGAAACACACCTGGATGGGTACAGTGCAACCCAGCTTTACTACACACACAACTGCACTGTTGGTGCTAGGATCACAGGCATTTTGCTACACTCGCAATAACATTTGCTAAATATGTGTATGCGACCAATAAAATATGATTTGTTACTGACCTGCGGCGATGGGAATCCCTACCAGGTTGTAGATGAGAGCGAAGACAAAGTTGATGCGTATCCTCTGAACAGTCTTCTTGGACAGCTCAATACAGGCCACCACGTCTAACAGATCATTCTACGTAGAAAGGAGAAGAAAAAAAAACTCAAATAACTGAAGTTCCTTTGGGACAGAAAATACACCCAGGAGACCAGGATGTAGTTAACATCCCAACCACACCCCACCCCACACTGCTCCTCACCCTGATCAGCACCACGTCAGCTGCCTCTATGGCCACGTCTGTGCCCGTCCCTATGGCGATGCCCACGTCGGCGCGGGCGAGGGCGGGCGAGTCGTTGACCCCGTCACCCACCATGGCCACCCTCAGACCCCTCTCCTGCAGCTCCTGCACCTTGGCCACCTTGTGGGACGGCAGCACCTCCGCAAATACCTTCCTGATGCCCACCTGGAGGAGGGACAGAGACACAATTCAGACGTGTGTGTGTGTAATGAACACCACGCTGCTTGCTTAGCAAGTACCACTTCCTCCTGATTCAGCTCACACCAAGACTCGAACCCAGAACCTCTGTCTTGCTAGCACACGTGACGGCCCTCCCAAAGAGTCTTACCAGTCGGCACCACCATAAAATGTACAATTTGGCGGCACAAGTGGCGACCCTTCAGGCTGAGGAGTTTCCCACATCCCCCTGTGCTGCACATGCATGCGTGCGGTCTCTATCTTTCTCTTACCTGTGTGGCTATAGCCTTAGCAGTACGTCTGTTGTCCCCAGTGATCATGACCACCTCTATCCCCATGCTGAGTAAAGTATGGACAGCCAGGGCAGACTCGGTCTTCACTGTGTCTGCTATGGCCAGCATGGCACACAGTACACCTAGGGCATAGGAAGAGGAGATGGAACATGTCCCCGACACAGAACGGTGAGGTTGACGCAGGGGATTGACACATATCCCTTGTTCAATGTATGTACCTCATAGATAAACCACTGTTGGAGTAGGACACAGTCCTGAGGGTCATAGATAAACCACTGTTGGAGTAGGACACAGTCCTGAGGGTCATAGATAAACCACTGTTGGAGTAGGACACAGTCCTGAGGGTCATAGATAAACCACTGTTGGAGTAGGACACAGTCCTGAGGGTCATAGATAAACCACTGTTGGAGTAGGACACAGTCCTGAGGGTCATAGATAAACCACTGTTGGAGTAGGACACAGTCCTGAGGGTCATAGATAAACCACTGTTGGAGTAGGACACAGTCCTGAGGTTCATAGATAGACCACTGTTGGAGTAGGACACAGTCCTGAGGTTCATAGATAGACCACTGTTGAGAGACAGTTCAGGACTATTACAATATGTGTCCATAACCTGACCCAGTGGGATGTGAAGGCTTTTCCTCTGTTGGACCCCCCCCCCCCAAAAAAAAAAAACCACCTTCTGTTAGTTTTGTGAACTAACACTCGCACTTGACTTTTTCCACTTACCAGCACTGACTCTGCTGACAGATACTTTAATGAGGAAAAATGTACTTACTCTGACTGATATGTATGTGGTTGTCCCACCTAGCTATCATGAATGCACTAACTGTAAGTCTCTCTGGATAACAGTGTCTGCTAAATTACTCAAATGTAATTGTCTGTAAATGGACTGAGACTGTACCATCTATAGCTACCAGGATGGCTGTCTGGCCCTTGGTCTCGTGGCTGGACATGGCGTCATCCACGTCAGCTCCTACATGAAGCCCGTTCCGCCTTATCCACTCTCTGTTCCCGATCAGGACCGAATAGGAGGGGCTAGCTGAGGCACCTGGACAACACACAAAACACCATTAGCAATGGAGTGGACTTCAAGGCTAGAAACCTTCTACATTGTAGAATAATAGTGAAGACATCAAAACTATGAAATAACACATATAGAATCATGTAGTAACCAAAAAAGTTTAAAACAAATCAAAATATATTTTATATTTGAGATTCTTCAAAGTAGCCACCCTTTGCCTTGATGACAGCTTTGCACACTCTTGGCATTCTCTCAACCAGCTTCATGAGGAATGCATGTCAATTAACAGGTGTGCCTTCTTAAAAGTTAATTTGTGGAATTTCTTTCCTTCTTAATGCGTTTGAGCCAATCAGTTGTGTTGTGACGATGTGGTATACAGAAGATATTATGGCAAGAACAGCTCAAATAAGAGAAACGACAGTCCACCTGTCACACCCTGATCTGGTCTTTGTGAGATGCAGAGTCGGTGAACAGATGATCTCCATATGTGTGGTTCCCACCGTGAAGCATGGAGGAGGTGGTGTGATGGTGCTTTCGCTGGTGACACTGTCAGTGATTTATTTAGAATTCAAGGCACACTTAAGCAGCATGGCTACCACATAATTCTGCACCGATACGCCATCCCATCTGGCTTGAGCTTAGTGGGACTGTCATTTCTTTTATAACAGGAAAATGACCCAAAACACACCTCCAGGCAGTAAGTGGCTTTTTGACCAAGAAGGAGAGTGATGGAGTATGCATCAGATGACCTGGCCTCCACAATCACCCGACCTCAACCCAATTGAGATGGTTTGGGATTAGTTGAACCGCAGAGTGAAGGAAAAGCAGCCAACATGTGCTCAGCATGCGTGGGAACTACTTCAAGACTGTTAGAAAAGCATTCCTCATGAAGCTGGTTGAGTGAATGCCGAGAGTGTGAAAAGCTGCCATCCAGGCAAAGGGTGGCTACTTTGAAGAATATAAAATATATTTTGATTTGTTTAACACTTTTTTGGTTACTACATGATTCCATATGTGTTATTTCATAGTTTTGATGTCTTCACTATTATTCTACAATGCAGAAAATAGTAAAAATAAAGAAAAACCCTTGAATAAGTAGGTGTGTCCAAACTTTTGATTGGTACTGTACATCATGAGTACAACCACCAAGTAAAGGGGTAAAAACTGTGATGTTGTAAAGCAACACTGACCTGACACTGACACAGTATCACCGATCAGGCTGCTCTCATCAGTCGTGGCCCCCTGCAGTGTGACTTGGGTATGACAGGAGTCCTGGTCACCCTCCAGCAGTACCTCCTCAATGTTAGACACCTTACAGCTGATCCCACAGCCTGGCACCGACTGGAAGTCCTTACAGGAACCCAGAACATCTGTCTCCAGCTCCTGATATACATACGGACAGGCGCTCGCTCACACTAGTTATTTATTTCATTATATTGAGCCCATTCTTCACTAGGTAAGTTGACTGTGAACATTCATTCTCATTTATATCAACGACCTGGAGAATAATTCCAGGGTAAAGTGGATAGAATGACCTTGTCTGTGTTTATACAGTGGCTAAAGCACAGATACCTGGTAGATATCAATGAAATACCCTCACCTCTTTGCAGTGCTTGGCCACAGCCATCCCCAGTGGGTGTTCACTGCTGGCCTCTGCTGTGCCCACCAGTGCCAGGACCTTACGCAGGGGCAGCCGTGCCCTCTCCCACAGCACCAACACCCTGGTCACCCGCGGGACACCGTTAGTGATGGTGCCCGTCTTATCAAACATCACTGCACCGATCTGAATGGGAGGAAAGGAGGGAGTGGAAAACACTGTCATTTTCCTTCTGTGTTACTGCTGGTAGCTTTAGCTGTGGCTTTTAGGGTTAGAGCAGTGGAAAATGCCTGTCATACATGTACAGCTTCACACTAATTCACCATAACCGACTCTACCCTGTACCCGGCCCACAATACAGTTTGGAAAACACTGGACGTTTACGGGTTGGGAGGTAGTAAATAGAGGTGCATTGCCTTGTGGGCCATCTCCAGCGGTTCCCCTCCCTTGATGAGGATGCCGTTCTGGGCTCCGACCCCCGTGCCCACCATGACAGCTGTCGGGGTCGCCAGGCCCAGAGAGCAGGGGCAGGCGATGGATAGGACTGTGATGGAGGCCTGGAAGGCGAAGCGGACAATAACATCTGTCTTGGGGATGTTCTCATCGTAACCCTGTGAGGTTGAAACACACAAACAGAAACACACACACAAACACTATGATTCAGAACGGATCTTTTCATTCAGAAAGTACATCAATGCCATAAGGCTTTGTTCTGAGTTTGATAAGCTCTTGTGGTTACTCACAGGAAAGTACTCCTTCACAACATGGAAGTTGACAAAGCCGATCACCAGCCAGACCAGCAGTGTTAGCACTGAGGCAATGACTATGAAGGGTACAAAGTAGCCACTCAGTCTGTCTGCAAACTGCTGGATGGGGGCCTGGTCCAACAAGAGATGTTTCAGATACTTAGAAAATATAATTGTCTTAAATGTAATCTTACACAGGTAATTGTAGCCTACAATCAAAGACGTCCCATCTTGACCTTGGCCATAAAGTGGTTTGTTTACCTTGGATGTCTGTGCCTCCTCCACTAGCTTGACTATCTGACAGAGGGTGGTGTCTGCTCCTACGTGGGTGGCCTGCACCAGTAGAGATCCGTGGGCGTTGATGGAGCCAGCTATCACTGAACTGCCGGGCTTCTTACTCACAGGCATGGGCTCACCTGACCACAGAGAGAACATTGACCACCCCATCAACCATGGTAGACCACCAAAGAACCATAATGACTACCAGCAACCACCGATACAGACTACTAAATGACCACAATGACTACCAGCAACCACCGATACAGACTACTAAATGACCACAATGACTACCAGCAACCACCGATACAGACTACTAAATGACCACAATGACTACCAGCAACCACCGATACAGACTACTAAATGACCACAATGACTACCAGCAACCACCGATACAGACTACTAAATGACCACAATGACAACGATCGTCGTTAGCGGTGAATAGAGTCATGCTACCTATATTTTCAATGCATTTCTCCACACTAGGTGGGTCATGTAGTGGTATTTTGCTACTATTAAATAAAAAAGGTGCATTTACATGCCTTTACCCTTCACTACAACACAGTCAATCACCAATAGACCACAAAAGGACCATAATGACAGTAAACCTCTATGGCCCATTGGCTCCCCAACAAAACGGTTCTTACCTGTGATGAGGGACTCATCTGCCATGGAGCTTCCCTCGATCACCTTCCCATCCACGGGGAACTTTCCCCCAGGCACCACCTTCACTATGTCTCCTCTCTGGACCAGCTCCACCGACACCTGCTCCTCACTGACACACACACACGCATGTACGCACACAACACAGACACAGTACTGATTTATTGTGGTGAAATATTCTCAGAATAGTTTATGGACACAGCTATTAACAGATTGTAAAGAAATCATGGCTAAGGCAGGTTTGATTATATGAGGCCAATATAAAAATAAACATCACATAAAATAAACATATTTTTCCACAAGTGTTCACTGTGGGAAAATGAAGCTGGGTTTAGGTTCACCTGAGGATGGAGTGGTCAGGACCTAACGTGACCACAGTGGCATCAGTAGCCTGCAGTGACATCAGCTTGGCCAGTGCTTCAGATGTCTTGCTCTGCAGAACAGGAACAGGAAACACTGAGACAATGACGTGAGTGGGTGTTGATTAAACCTGGGAATTACCAGCCGACCTCAGCATAAGTCTTTAGCCTGTAGTCTGGTGATTGCTTTCCCACACTGACACCATAATAACACAATCATATAACCATAAATGCCACAAAAACTGATCAGATATGACCTAGAATAACCCCCTGGTGATCCACCATCCATAAAGCTGAGAGCAGAAGTACTTCCAACCAAAAGGACTTTAGCTGTGGTCCAGGTAAAGGAAAGTGGAATGCAACCCGCATAACTAATCGTAGGAGATTAGAGTATAGAGTATAATGGAATAGAGTACAGTAGTGTAGAATGGAATAGAGTACAATAGAGTAGAAAATAATAGAGTAGAATAGAGTAGAGTAGAATACAATTGAGTAGAATATAATAGAATGGAATAGAGTAGAATATAGCATAATAGAATAGAGTAGAGTAGAATAGAGTAGGGTAGAAAAGCCATACCTTTGCTATGTGCTCCAGCCACCGGCCCAGGGCGATGAAGACGAAGAGCATGGGCGGGGTGTCAAAGAAGGTGACAGGGCTCTGATTGGCTCTCTCTGCCATCGCCACAATGAGGACCACAACTGAGTAGATGTAGGCGATGGAGGTTGCCAGGACGATGAGGACGTCCATGTTAGCCGTGCGGTGTCTCAACGAGCGGTACGCCTGGATGTAGAAATAACGACCCCCGAAGATCTGATGGAGGAGTAGGATATGGGGGAGGGAAAGAAGAGGAGAGAGAGAGCAAGAGACAGAGAGAGATTGAGAAAGAGAGGTATAAAGAGAGAGAGCGAGAGACAGAGAAAGATTGAGAAAGAGAGGTATGAAGAGAGAGAGACAGAGAGATTGAAAAAGAGAGGTATGAAGAGAGAGAGAGAGAAATGTGACGTACAGTTATTATATAATGGACTGCGACATACAGTAGATAAGCAGTATCAGGGCTTGGTAGGGTCCTATAGTATCTGGGGGTCACAGACACATCTACAGTACTGAGACTGAGCCAGTATCAGGGCTTGGTAGGGTCCTATTGTATCTGGGGGTCAAAGACACATCTACAGTACTGAGACTGAGCCAGTATCAGGGCTTGGTAGGGTCCTATAGTATCTGGGGTCACAGACACATCTACAGTACTGAGACTGAGCCAGTAGCAGGGCTTGGTAGGGTCCTATAGTATCTGGGGGTCACAGACACATCTACAGTACTGAGACTGAGCCAGTAGCAGGGCTTGGTAGGGTCCTATAGTATCTGGGGGTCAAATACACATCTACAGTACTGAGACTGAGCCAGTAGCAGGGCTTGGTAGGATCCTATAGTATCTGGGGGTCACAGACACATCTACAGTACTGAGACTGAGCCAGTATCAGGGCTTGGTAGTGTCCTATAGTATCTGGGGGTCACAGACACATCTACAGTACTGAGACTGAGCCAGTATCAGGGCTTGGTAGGGTCCTATTGTATCTGGGGGTCAAAGACACATCTACAGTACTGAGACTGAGCCAGTATCAGGGCTTGGTAGGGTCCTATAGTATCTGGGGGTCACAGACACATCTACAGTACTGAGACTGAGCCAGTATCAAGGCTTGGTAGGGTCCTATTGTATCTGGGGGTCAAAGACACATTCACAGTACTGAGACTGAGCCAGTATCAGGGCTTGGTAGGGTCCTATAGTATCTGGGGGTCACAGACACATCTACAGTACTGAGACTGAGCCAGTAGCAGGGCTAGGTAGGGTCTTACTATACCTGGACAGGTGTTACAGAGCAGGAAGAAGGCCAGGTTGAGGAGGGAGAGGCCTGGGAGAAGGTTCTGCTCCTCGGGCATAGAGCCACCGTGTTCCTCGTGCTGACTGTCCATCACCATCATGTAGATCATCAAGCCCATGACTGGCACCCCAAACACCAGACTGAACAGGAACGAGTTCTTCCACCTGGAACACACACACACACACAGGACGCATATGCAGAGAGGAGAGTGTGTTAAAACAATTCAAGGTTGATCCAAAAACACGTATCTCAAGTCAAAATCGACAGACGACCAAAATAGATACGTACTGTTGAATCTCTTCCCCATGATCCAGGTTGTTCCCAAAGCCTTCAGCTTTCATTAGAGACGCCCCAAAGCCCAGCCCCTAGAACAGACAGAGTTACTACAGTTGTAAATATGGGTAAGAATATGTACCAACACTGTAATTGCACAATGTGAATATATAGGTGATCAAAACAATTACAAGATGTTGGTGATGGAAAAACAAATGTAGCAACCAAATTTAAAGAGACATGACAGCAAAGTAAACTTATAGCTAGCTACCTCAATCACTCTGATGATGTCACGAGCTCCAAGCACTTCTGGGTCAAACTTGATCTGGGCTTTATTGGTTGCCAGTGCAACTGAGGCTTCTAGAATCCCTTTGGTCCTGGTGAGTTTGGACTCAATGTTATGGACACATGACGCACATGTCATCCCAGTTACCTACACATGAGATGAGCAAAACTAATTTAAACTTAATGCAGCTGTACCAGACAACACGTTGGCCCAATGTAGTACTGCACTAAACATCAAAGAAAATGTATTTAGCCAAGCATAGAAATGTATTTAGCCAAGCATAGAAATGTATTTAGCCAAGCATAGAAATGTATTTCTTCTTTCTCCATGTTCTCTCAGCCAATGAGAGGACTCACAGAGAGGTCCAGTTTCCCATCCATAACAGCATTGTCCTCTATCAGTGTGGCACCGAAGCCTAGACCCTCTATGAGCTGTGTTATCCGCTTGGCATCAACAATACCAGGGTCATACTTCACCTCCGCCTTACCAGCCATGAGGGCAACCAGCACTGAGATGACACCTGGAACACACAATGTTGTGCAGTTAACCCCTAACCAGGGAAAGTGGCATCACCACAAAATACTTGTTTATCCTCATGATAGAAACTGTACTGCCAGGTCAAGCGTTCTGCTTAGTGACTCTATGGGAAATGACAGTGACCTAAAGGATAACATCACCCACCTCTGTGTTTGACTAAGTTCCTCTCAATGTTGGCCACACAGGAGGCACAGGTCATGCCTGTCACACGGATGAAGCACTTCTGAACCTTCCCCTCCTCACCAGCAGTGGCCATCTTGGTAGAGCCAGAGCTACCGTTAATGGAAGCCTTGGTAGAGCCAAAGCTACTGTGAGCCATTCTGGGGGAGTGGGGGGAAAGGGGAGTCTTTCGTCTTTGAAGGGGAGGGGTTAGTAGAGTTTCTGCAGAACCAGATTCTTCAGGAGAAAAGAACACAACATACACTGCTCAAAAAAATAAAGGGAACACTAAAATAACACATCCTAGATCTGAATGAATTAAATATTCTTATTAAATACTTTTTTCTTTACATAGTTGAATGTGCTGACAACAAAATCACACAAAAATTATCAATGGAAATCAAATTTATCAACCCATGGAGGTCTGGATTTGGAGTCACACTCAAAATTAAAGTGGAAAACCACACTACAGGCTGATCCAACTATCGTTAAAACAAGTCAAAATGAGGCTCAGTAGTGTGTGTGGCCTCCGCGTGCCTGTATGACCTCCCTACAATGCCTGGGCATGCTCCTGATGAGGTGGAGGATGGTCTCCTGAGGGATCTCCTCCCAGACGTGGACTAAAGCATCAGCCAACTCCTGGACAGTCTGTGGTGCAACGTGGCGTTGGTGGATGGAGCGAGACATGATGTCCCAAATGTGCTCAATTGGATTCAGGTCTGGGGAACGGGCGGGCCAGTCCATAGCATCAATGCCTTCCTCTTGCAGGAACTGCTGACACACTCCAGCCACATGAGGTCTAGCATTGTCTTGCATTAGGAGGAACCCAGGGCCAACCGCACCAGCATATGGTCTCACAAGGGGTCTGAGGATCTCATCTCGGTACCTAATGGCAGTCAGGCTACCTCTGGCGAGGACATGGAGGGCTGTGCGGCCCCCCAAAGAAATGCCACCCCACACCATGACTGACCCACCGCCAAACCGGTCATGCTGGAGGATGTTGCAGGCAGCAGAACGTTCTCCACGGCGTCTCCAGACTCTGTCACATGTGCTCAGTGTGAACCTGCTTTCATCTGTGAAGAGCACAGGGCGCCAGTGGCGAATTTGCCATTCTTGGTGTTCTCTGGCAAATGCCAAACGTCCTGCACGGTGTTGGGCTGTAAGCACAACCCCCACCTGTGGACGTCAGGCCCTCATACCACCCTCATGGAGTCTGTTTCTGACCGTTTGAGCAGACACATGCACATTTGTGGCCTGCTGGAGGTCATTTTGCAGGGCTCTGGCAGTGCTCCTCCTGCTCCTCCTTGCACAAAGGTGGAGGTAGCGGTCCTGCTGCTGGGTTGTTGCCCTCATACGGCCTCCTCCACGTCTTCTGATGTACTGGCCTGTCTCCTGGTAGCGCCTCCATGCTCTGGACACTACGCTGACAGACACAGCAAACCTTCTTGCCACATCTCGCATTGATGTGCCATTCTGGATGAGCTGCACTACCTGAGCCACTTGTGTGGGTTGTAGACTCCGTCTCATGCTTACACTAGAGTGAAAGCACCGCCAGCATTCAAAAGTGACCAAAACATCAGCCAGGAAGCATAGGAACTGAGAAGTGGTCTGTGGTCACCACCTGCAGAACCACTCCTTTATTGGGGGTGTTTTGCTAATTGCCTATAATTTCCACCTGTTGTCTATTCCATTTGCACAACAGCATGTGACATGTATTGTCAATCAGTGTTGCTTCCTAAGTGGACAGTTTGATTTCACAGAAGTGTGATTGACTTGGAGTTACATTGTGTTGTTTAAGTGTTCCCTTTATTTTTTTGAGCAGTGTATTAACAAGACCGTTGGTTGGATGGGTTATGCATGGATGGAGAGAGAGTGCTTTCAGTGTAAGGGGGGGGTGACATAAAAGAACCAAACTGGTTCATAATCCGTTTATAAGCTTGTTTTACTGGCCCCAAGTCTGGGTAATTCAAGAACACTTGATGCCACACTAGAAAGCACACTTGTCTCGTTTCCAAGGAGACCTGTGCGCAAATGCTGCCTACTCTCCACCAATAGCAAGGCTGGATGGAAATAGAATGCTTTGAACAGCATTGTCCATTGAAAGCAGTATTACTGTATGCCCACCGCTGTGAGACTGCCAATTTGGTGAGTTTGGAATGTTGAAGTAATCCATTTCTCTGCATTCTGTACAACAATGTACCTACTCAGTTGAGCCACCCTCCCCATATTACATGAATGAAATGTCTGATTAGAAAAGTGTAGTTGTAATTTTTGTTCAATTTCTAAGGTGAAATAAACATATTAAGCATACCTATGAGTGAAGCATCAAATCCCATGTCTTCAATGGCTGCCCTTAGTTCCTCTGGCTGAGTCAGACTGGGGTCAAAGGTGACGGTCCCCCGTTCCTCCTTTAATGACACCGCTATAGAACACACCCCAGTCATCTCAGAGATCTTGCCCTCTATGGACTGGACACATGAATTACAGGTCATCCCTACAATCCCAATGACAGACGTCCGAGTCAGTGAATCCAAGATGGAGGATGACACAGGTGTCTCCCCTTGACCACAATCTATACTTGTGTCTTTGTTCGTAAGAGTCGCACCAAATCCCATGTTCTCAATCTGTTCCTTTACCTCCTCAGATGTCACTGTGTGGGGCTGAAATTGTACTACTGCCTCTTGATCGCTCAGAGACACCTTGATGTGCAGAACCCCAGGCAGAGTCCCTATCCGTCCCTCGATGGAGCGCACACAGGACTGGCATGTCATTCCCTTCACCCTGATCCTCGTCAGGGACTCTGTGGCCTCCGTCTCCCCGGTCTTAGTCACCTCTTCCCCAGCCATATCCACGACGCCGTAGCCCATGGCCTGGATCTCCAGAGATAACTCCCTGGTAGAGATAGATGATGCGTGATAGTCCACCTGAGCCAGGCCACTGGCCACAGAGAAGTTGACAGACACCACTCCCTTCAGGCTAGCGACGTGGCTCTCGATGGCCTGGATGGAGGACTTGGGGGTGAGGCCAGAGAGCTGGAAAACAGCCCGGGAGAGGGCCTTAGGCTGGGGGTAGAGCTCACTCTGACTCCCAGGCTCGTAGGCCAGGTTCTCATAGGTCTGCTTCTGGGAACACCAGGCCTCACAGGGACACATCTTCTCCTTAAGAGAGGGTCAGAGAGGTAGAGGACGAGAGCAAGAGAGAGAGAAAAGATTGAGATGCACATACTTGATCATGTCAGTAATATGTAGGCTCAGTGTTTTCAGAAGTCGAAGCAGCAAGGTTTTTTATAGTCCTTTAAATACTGGATGCCATAAAAAGCTGATTGCAATCAGCTCCTTGAAATCTTGAGTTAGATTTGTTCACCCCTTAAAAAGGCTTGAAGCAGAGGACAAGTTAGGTCACCACTGCTTCACAATGAATTCTCCAGTGTCAACATCGTTAGTGGCCCACCCTGGGAACGTACAGTACTTCTGGTCATCCACTGTATGAGGATGGAGCACATAGACCAGAGACTGCTGGTGTAAAACAAAGGTGTTGAAAGACCCATGGATTACTAGAAGCTCCAGGCCCACGTGACCATAAGTAACCCTGCTCACACGGTAACAATGTGACTCTGCTTAGAGTCAACGCTCATCTGGATCTGACACCCAGGCTAAGAGGAGGAGAGGAGAGGCCAGGGAGCATTCGGTGCATTGGCAGTCATTGTGAACACCACCGATGCCATTTTGTAATATGGTAAAACTGCAGTCTACCATACAATAAGAATTAACACCACCTCACCTGATCAATATGAACTCCTGACCTTGTGTCACATGTGGGCAATACATTTTCACAATATTTGTTTCATTACTGTATATTAGCCTACATTACTGTATATTAGCCTACAGTACTGTATATTAGCCTACAGTACTGTATATTAGCCTACATTACTGTATATTAGCCTACAGTACTGTATATTAGCCTACAGTACTGTATATTAGCCTACAGTACTGTATATTAGCCTACAGTACTGTATGTCCTATGAGGAAACTCACAGCTCACACTGTCTGTTAAATACTAAGATACTCCATGTTTGTTAATGGGAATGTCAACGGAGAGAGAGCTTTCTATGTACAGTAGTAACCTCAAACCAACGGGTCAAGGGATAGATGTGATATGAACACACAACATGGTCGGACTTTCGTGGCTCAAAACAATTTTTTCACAGATTTCAAATACATCAATTCAGAATTTATAAATAAATTCAGAATTTTTGTGAGCAGTATAAGGCCATACATGTATATCTAAAATGGGAATATACATTTAAATGTAAACAGTTAAACACTAACTGACCGGTTTCTTCTTACCTTTAGATCAGCCTGATTTGCTACCCTCTCATGGTCTGCGGTTTGTCCGTCTGGTACAGCTGTCCTAACAGCGCAAGGCGACTGACATTCAACCATACAAACCTCAACCTGTCCCACGACTGACGGCTTCGAAACATATTTAGTAAGGCTACTTATCGGATTTTGCGAAAACATGGTCACTTCTCTGTGGTTCTTTATTTGTTTCTCACAACACCCAGAGAGGGCAAAAGTTCGTGGTTCACGTTTCTATTAGGCAACACGCCACTATAATGTCAGAGAGCGCAGAGTGCAGAGCTGTGCACATGATTGAAGTCCAGTCGCACTGCTTGCGGTTACCTCTGTCTCTGGCAATGCCTTTCTTTTGCGCCCAGCTCTTGGACAAATCGAATTTCATTCGTCACATGCTTCATAAATTCATTGCCTTTACCTCCCTTCTCACCTCATTTGCTCACATTGTATATAGACTTGTTTATACTGCATTATTGACTGTATGTTTGTTTTTACTCCATGTGTAACTCTGTGTCGTTTTATCTGTCGAACTGCTTTGCTTTATCTTGGCCAGGTCGCAATTGTAAATGAGAACTTGTTCTCAACTTGCCTACCTGGTTAAATAAAGGTAAATAAATAAATAAATAAATAAACAACAGGTGTAGACTAACTGTGATATTATTACTTACGGACCCTTCCCAACAATGCAGAGAGAAATAAAACATATACATAACGGTCAATAATAACACGTAATAATACAAGTAAAAAAGCAGTGGGCACTTGAATGATCGTAACAATTCACAGCACCGCTGTGGGACACCCCACAGTAACACACGGAAACCCATGACAGTGTTTCACTGGGCACTTAGTTTGGTGATTGTGTTACTGTATTGTAGTGCAGATACAGCGTGTATTGTAGATCATTTACCTGGCTAGAAGAGGACGCGCGCAAAGCCCCTCCCGTTGCACTTTATACTGGAAACGAGTGCAACAACGTAGCAAACTCGGTGCTGTGTCATGTATTAGCTACAAACATGCATATATAATCCTACACTCACACCTTCAGCATAGCCTAGCCTAAACCTACTCTGTGAATTCAAAATAACCTTTTCATAATGGTAAATGCATAAAAATAACTTTATTTTTCAATTACACTAATACATACAGTTGTTTAATTGTCATACTTTAATGTTTAACTTTTCTTTTTTAATAAGTTAATTGCAGAAGCAGATAATATAAATATGTCTGCGATATGAGTATGACATACTTTTCAACAACAATGTCACACATAATATATATTGAATAAAGGCTCTATGAAGGATATGAATGAATGTCTCGACAACCCATATGCTTGAAGTTGTCTCAAATATAGCACAACTGTCTATTGTCTATTGACCCAAGCCATTGATCAGAGTATAGAGATTTTCTGAATTCAGTAGTAGTCTGAAGCCTGATAATAACATGAACATGTTAACACATAGAGCTAACACTGTATCCAGATTACTCACATAGTTCAGGTAATTCCTCGTCCACTTAGTGGGCCATGTGGATCCATACATGGTAAACTTCCAGTTGGATCAGGGGCCTTCTGCAGTCTTCTTCAGAGAACGGATCTGAAGGCAAGACAACAATGGACAACTCCAGTCCGAACAGGATGAGCCACATGACACAAGTCACAGTTATCCAATTTTGTCTGTAATGGATGATGTCAACTCTAAACTATCACATCACTGGAATGCTGGAGTGCTTGACTTCATGGAAAGAGAAAGCTTTAGTATAAACCAATAGAGTTTGATAGAGTGTGATTATAAAAGTCCACATAGTCATAGTTAGGGGGGTGTAGGTTTACCTTGGCAGCTTTTGGTGACAGTTATTAGATATTGGTGACTATGGCCTCGCTGACAATAATGGATTCATTGTGGCAGGCATTGGTGCTATTCAATCTATATTGACATGTCAACAAACATTGCTCAACCCAGTGCAACCAGCTTCAATAAAATGCAATACTCTTCAATGAAACAAATCTAGGTTACATTTCCCAATATATCCCAATTTTAGATGACCAATAAGCCAATAATAGGTGAATTCTCATGACTTCCATGGCAGTTGTTTAAAATGTGGATTAATTCCAAACCAACCAAGAATATAGAAGACTCAGAGGTCACAGACCTTGACGAGCAGCTCACATTCACCCTAACATTCTCCTCCGAGCCATGCATCAGTGATTTGAACAGATCCTCGGGTTTATAGGCCACACAATGAAGCCTTTGACTGACTCCTACTGAATGCTCCTTCAATTCCAAATATAAACCTGCAAGTAAAGGCTGGAGAGTTGTGGGAGAGATATAGGATGGATCTTTCGGGATTGTATCACTTATGTTGGTTACACGGAACTAAGTATTTCTGTTTTCATACTTCATACTTCCATATTTTTTCTGCAGTCCCATCACAATACAATTGATCTTAGATTATAGACATATGTTTTTTCTGGCGCTTTCTTTTTGTATGTTTTTTTCTTTCTTCTTAAACAAACAGCCTACCTATTAGAACCACGCAAGCGTTCTATCACATCGTTCTATTTTATCACTTTCTTTCTGGTTGATTTTATTTTGAAACGTCAATTCAACCGGAAGTTCTCGTATACACGTGGTCTGAAGCAGAACATATACAAGTAACAAAACATTGGAGTTAGCTAGCTAACTTTCTCGGGAGTTTTGTGAAATGGACTCAGCTGGTGCTATCGATTAAGTATAAGACAGTCATCTTGACCGAAATATAAAGTAAACCAAGGACATTACAATGTTTGGATGTTTGGTTGCTGGTAGATTGGTAAGTATGGAACTTGCTAACGGCAGCAAGCTAACTTGGGACTGAAATGACAGCTAACTACACATTTGGTATGAAGGAACAATGTGTTATTGTATTCCTGGCTGCTGACTGGTCATTTCTACTCGTAGGCTACATATACCCATTGATTCTTCAACAATATAGCTAGTTATACATGCTCTATGATATGAGCTTAACAGAGACAGAGGTTTTGTGTACATTGTTTAGCTTGTACAACTTTTCTTACCGTAGTTAGCTAGTATCATAACCCAAATTGTACTCAAATGTTTGTTGTTTTGGGGTGTCATTCTAAACAGAAAATGTATAGCTTCAAAGTATGTTTCCTACTACCATGACAGGTCCATGGACTTGCAAGCATGGCTGTCTATGAATGTAAGAGTCCCAAAAGAGATACATCATGATGTCCCTACAGAGGCAGGTGGGAGGAGCTATGTGGACAAGCTCATTGTAATGTGTAATGGCTGGAATGGAATTCGTGGAATGGTATCAAACATATGGAAACCAAGTTTGACTCCGTTCCATTCCATCCATTGAGTCCATCCTCCTACAGCTCCTCCCACCAGCCTCCACTGGTCCCTACCTACCCCAATTATCAGTTTACCAAAAAAATGGCAGGGTCAAACTGCTGAAATACAGAAACAGATTGTGCCTTTAATTAAATGAAAAGTACCTCTTGAAATAACTCCAGCTCAAGTAGGAGTCACAATTGTCTTTTAGGTCCAGACTGACGCCCAGCAGGTTGCTGGTGACAAGTTTGTCTTCAACCTACCAGACTATGAGAATGTGAACCATGTAGTGGTGTTCATGTTGGGCACAGTGCCTTTCCCTGCGGGGATGGGTGGAGCCGTCTACTTCTCCTTCCCGGACCCTGTCGGTGGGCAGATCTGGCAGCTCCTGGGTTTCATCACCAACGACAAACCAAGTGCCATCTTTAAAATATCTCAACTAAAACCAGGTGAGTATCATTCAAATGTATTTAATAAAGCCCTTCTTTCATTAGTAGTTGTCACAAGGTGTTTTTTCAGTGTGTGTGTTTTAGTGCTGTTGTAGTAAAACAATAGGTGGGTAAACTGTGATCGCCAGTTGTGGTGGGAAAAAAGAACCCATCCTCTTCTTTCAAGGCATTTTTTTGCAAAAGGTGGGTAAACTGTTGAGCAAAAGTTACACACCATTGGTGTTTCTGCTGTCTTCCTATAGGTGAGGGTGGAGAGCATCCATTTGGAGTTATGACAGTCCCTCGGCTTACCTCCGTGGCCCAAGTTGGTGTGTCTATTGAGCCTTTGGAGCAGCTGGTCCAGCAGACGCCTGTATCAGGTGCCGCTGTGTGCGCTGTCGACTCCTTTATGCAGGTTAGAACATTATGAGTGCAGTGCACATAATCAGTGAAAGGAACCTTCCTTTGATAATATGTATACGAGTCAATACTCAAGCTGCTTGGTTTGATTGCGTGTACCAGCAACACGGGTGTATTTAGTGCCTATGGAAAGTCTACACCCCCTTCAACTTTTTTCACCTTGCTTTTAAAGTGATAGATTTCATTGTAATTGAGCCACACAAAATACTGTCAGTGAAAATAAAATTCTACACGTGTAAAAAAACAAAAAACACAACTAAACTATAGTTGTTGCATATGTATTCACCCTTTTGTTTAGGCAAGCCTAAATTAGTCCAGAAGTCAAATTTGGTTTAACATATCACATAAGTTATATGGACTCACACGGTTTACATTGTTTTTAAGGACTACACCTTCCTCTGTCCCTCATACATATATATGTAAGGTCCCTCAGTCATGTATTGAATTTCAAGCACAGATTAAACTACAAAGACCAAGTAGCTTTTTCAAAAGCCTCAAAGGGCAGTGATTGGGAGTTGGGTAACAATAACAAATCAGACATTGAATATCTCTTTAAACATGATCAAGTTAATTATGCTGTGGATGATGTATTAAACCAGGTAATCCCAAACTGGGGTACGTACGTGCAATGCCATCTGGGGTACACCAAATAAAAATGTGATTTCACATTTTTAAAAACAGTCCATTTATATTTTCCAACAGGGCTATAAATTTGGGTGAGTTTTTTTCTCTTCACTGCCAAAAATCATCTAGTGTTCAGTGAAATAACAACACTGTCAAATACAGGTAGCCAAGTCAAATAATTAACATTACTCTCTCGCGGGAATTCCACTAATGGTCCATATGTAGCCAAACATAGCTGCTGCACATTCCGTTTGCTCGAAAATTGATAAATGGTCAAATTTTAAAAAGGCCCATGTCCATAGACATATACCAACTCTACTGGTAGTACTGTTACTACCAGCAGTACACCTGCATCTGTCAACAAGTTGGTCTGCTTCCACAAGCACATCCAATGCTAGCATCAGTAATTCTACATTTGTTGTTAGCCCAGCTAGAATGGATGTGAATCTGATGCAGCTGAAGAGCTATTGCCCCCTTACCCGGGAAAGCATCGAACAGACTGGGACATTGGACCATCGAAGAGGCGCAAATATGATGAGAACTACATTGATTTGGGGTTCACTTATTGGGAGTAGTGCCTTTCCTCAGCCACAGTGTTATATGTGCAAAAGTAAACCTTCACTCTTGCGCAGACATTAGACAACAGGGAAAAGGCCCAAAAAACTATACAATGTCTTCATCAAACAGCACTTTCACGACGCATCAGTGACATGGCAGGAGATGTTTTGAAATCATTACTGCTTTGCATACAAGCCAGTGAATGATGTGTTACAGCTGGATGAGTCAACGTGGCGGGCCTGGCACATGTCTGTTATATTTATGGGGGGTCAATTAAGGAAGACATCCTCTATTGGAAACCAGGAGAGAATATTTTTTAATTCACTGGACATCTTTGTGACATCAAATGGACTTTGGTGGTCAAGATGTGTTGGTATCTGTACTGATGGCACAAAAGCCATGACAAGGAGACATAGTGGAGTGGTAACGCACATGCAAGCAGTTGCTCCCGATACCACTTGGGTACACTGCAGAGCCAAGAGGCTCTTGCTGCCAAGGGAATGCCTGACAGCTTGAAAGATGTTTTGGACACTACAGTGACAATGGTTAACTTTGTTAAAGCAAGGCCTCTGAACTCTCGTGTATTTTCTGCACCTTGCAATGATATGGGCAGCGATCATGTAATGCTTTTACAACATACAGAAGTGCGGTGGTTATCAAGGGGCAAAGTATTGACACTTTTTTAAATTGAGACTAGTTTAGTTATTTTCTGACCATAATTTCCACTTGTCTGACTGCTAGCATGATGACGAGTTTGTCACACGACTGACCTATCTGAGTGATTTAAATCCTCGCCTGAATGATCTGAATCTAGGATTACAGGGACTCTCCGCAACTATATTCAATGTGCGGGACAAAATTGAGGCTGTGATTAAGAAGTTGGATATCTTCTCTGTCTGCATTAACAAGGACAACACACAGGTCTTTCCATCATTGTATGATTTATTGTGTGCAAATAAACTCAAGCTTCCGGACAATGTCAAATGTGATGTAGCGAAGCACCTGAGTGAGTTGGATGCACAATTACGCAGGTACTTTCCCCGAAACGGATGATACAAACAACTGGATTCGTTCTCTTTCATGCCCTGCCTCCAGTCCACTTACCGATATCTGAACAAGAGAGCCTCATCGAAATTGCATTCAAGTGGTTCAGTGAAAATGTTATCAGAAGCCACTGCCAGATTTCTGGATTGGGCTGCGCTCAGAGTATCTTGCCCTGGCAAACGCAGATGCCCTTTGCAACCACGTACCTATGTGAGAGTGGATTCTCGGACCTCACTAGCATGAAAACTAAATACTGGCACAGACTATACGTGGGAAATGATTTAAGACAAACTCTCTCCAATACAACCCAACATTGCAGAGTTATGTCCATCCTTTCAAGCACACCCTTCTCAGTAACCTGTGGTGAGTTATTCACAATTTGATATGTAAGATGGTTAAATAAAGAGCAAAATTATTATATTATTTGTGCCCTGGTCCTATAAGAGCTCTTTGTCACTTCCCACGAACTGGGTTGTGACAACTCACACTCATTCTTATGTTTAATAAATGTATTGTATAGTGTGTGTGTGGCAGGCTTACAATGATGACAAAAAACAACATTTGAGAGCACGCTGACCCTGGTGCTAGAGGGGGTACGCAGCTGGAGGTTGAATGTTTGAAGGGGTACGGGACTATTAAACGTTTGGGAACCACTGTATTAAACCACCCAGATACATCAAAGATGCAGTCGTCCTTCTGAACTGAGCTGCAGGACAGGAAGGAAACTGCTCAGGGATGTCACAATGAGGCCATTGCTGATTTTAAAACCGCTAGAGTTCAATGGCTGTGATGGGAGAGAACTGAGGATGGATCAACATCATTGTAGTGACCCCATGACCTAAATTAGAGTTAAAAGAATACAAATACACAGAAGATTCCAAAACATACATATGTATGCGACAAAGCACTAAAGTAATACTGAGAGAAAAAAAACACAAAGGAAGACACTTTTTGGCAAATCTGATACATCACTGAGTAGCTGCATCATGGAATGATTGACATCAGCAAAGACTGGGGAGTATTTCAGGATGAAAAGAAACAGGATGGAGCTAACCTCAGGCAAAATCCTACAGGAAAACATGCTTCAGTCTGCATTATACCAGACACTGGGAGATGAATTCACATTTCAGCAGGACAACCTGCAACACAAGGCCAAATCTACACGAGTTTCTTAGCAAAAAGACCGTGAATGTTCCTGAGTGGCCAAGTTACAGTTGACTTAAATCTGCTAGACAATCTATGGCAAGACTTACTGTCTAGCCATGATCCCCAACACCTTGACAGTGCTTGAATTTTGAAAAGGAGAAAATATTGCACAATACAGGTGTACAAAGCTCACTTACCCAAGAAGACTCACAGCTGTAATCGCTGCGAAGGTGTTTCTAACAAATTAAGGTATATTGGCACTTATTTTTCATGAATCTTTAACACAAAATGGGAAGAAATCCAAGGGGGGGGGGTAGACTTTCTACAGGCACACTAGTATTGTGTTCAATTGTATTAAGTTACACAAACAGTCAGTGGGCAGAACAGTTGGTCATTATGACAGGGTATTTGAGAACATATCTAAAGGATCGTAATTGAGACTTCTCAAACATGGGTCTATTGTAGACCTACTTCCTCTCTGCTTACCCCGTGTCAAAATACATCCCCACAAGTTATTCCTTTTTTGTCCACATATGGCACATGTGCAGGACTTTTATTTTGATGTTGCTAAGAGCACCTACACACTCAGCTGACCAACTCAACTCTCTCTCCTCAGTTCACTCAGAAGATGCTGGACAGTTTGTATAATTTCTCCTCGTCTTTTGCCGTGTCCCAGTCGCAGATGACTCCAAACCCCTCAGAAATGTTCATCCCTGCCAGTTCCATCCTCAAATGGTAAAATAAACACCTGCTTGAATTAACCCAATCAATTATTTTCAATTTGCCTGACCCACGTTTGTGGAACCTGTGGTTATTGGGCTGGCTACAAGGAAACTAACATTTGAAGAATTTCTCAATCAGTTAAGCATGGACGCTGCAAACGATCTGAATGTGCTTCCTAAATCAAAAGCATAAAGTCATGTGCTCCTCTGATATTTCTCCCCAGGTATGAGAACTTCCAGAGGCGCATGGCTCAAAACCCTCATTTCTGGAAGACTTGAGTTGTCTCGACGATACCACAGTGTTAAAAACCATGATAAAGGGGCATGGACAGAGAAGACCAAAGACTTCATTTTCTGCTCCAGAATGTCCAGGAATGGTCCTCCACAGAAGACGAAAAGATAGTTTTATAGCAACAATTACTACATGTGTTTGTCAAATATTAAACGTTTCTTAAAATTATCTTTTCACCACTACTTTATTCCATACATATTTAGCTTGCCCATACAAGCAGATCCTAGATGCTTCATTTATTTTCATGTTGAAAACGTTCATTTCTAGTGCATGAGATGCACTTTTGGGGCAGTTAACACCCAAACTGTCCTGCTACTCATTTTCTCCATGCATTCAGATGGCCTGGGCTTAGCGGACCATATATTTACTTAGTTTTCAAGCTTCAGTACCTCGGAATGAGACAAGAAGCCTTTAGAAAAATAGCATTTATTAAAGCCCATTAAAAAGTGAATAGTAAGCAAAGGGGAACTAAATAGCAAGAAGGGGAGAGAAAGCTTGAAGGGCTCCAGGGTTTTAGTCTGATTCTCCACCCTTCTCCCCAAATTGCGCACCTTTTCACCCCCCTCATGGATTTAATAAGGATGGGCTGGTATAAGTATAACCCGGAGAAGGGAAACAAAAGGAAAATAATTGGTGGGTTCCAGACACACATTTTTCTGTGCAGACCTGTAGCACCGTTGTCATGTTGGGAGTGGTTCCTGAGATGTTAAACAACACCTCCATTGGACAGATCTGATGCAGACTATACACAGAAAATGTGTCCCTGGAAAATGTTTCTGGTTCTTGACAGCAAAGTGACTGGTCCGTCATTATAGAATAGGTTGCTCGTTGCCAATGTTGTCTTCATCGCAGGCGGTCCCAGCGCCAGATAGAGGCGTCGTCACAGACTGCAATCAGGATACTGCTGTCACGGCTGAAGCTGGTCTGTCTGATGGCAGAGGTGCATCTTGGGAGGGTGAGGATGGTGCACCTGAAACAGAGAGCCAGGTTAGAATGTATTTGGTGAAACAGAAAGACAGTGTCTCCGAAGATTGTTATAACTAAACTAAGAGACCACCGCCCGTCATTTCAAATGAGAACAAATGAGTCAGTGGGCAGAACAAGCATGAGCTTGCGAGATCCTATTGGTGCGTTGTATATATTTGCATATCGCTGTTAGTGAACGCCTACTTTGAAGTGCACATGTGCAATATCTCAATTCGCCTTTGCACTCCTTTTAAACAATGACATTTTTTTTACTTTAGCAAAGGGTAAAGTCTTTAAAACGTAGTCCTCTCTTGTTCGTAACAGATTGCAGCTTTGGGAACAGAACTGTATTGAGGACAAACTGTTGAAAATGACACATTTGCAGAATGTCGGGACAAAATCCATCTTGCTCCAGCATCTCCCACTGCCGGCCACTTGGCTTTCTCTCACTACCATATTTGGTAGTGAATGGAAACGCCAAGCGCCAAGCGGATGCTTCACATTTATACACCCCGTGAAATATCTGTCTAATTATTCTGTGAGGTCTCTGTCACAGCCCTGGAACATGATACATAACAAGGAGAGGAGTGCTCTACTGGCCTTCACTTCTCTCAGGCAGTCTACCATCTAGGCATGGACCACTGCTTAGGTGAGGTGTATTGGTGGGAGGTTAACTCTTAACTTTGCGGGTCCTCTACCTTCACGTACAGTGATGTAGTGAAATACATGTAGATCAACTAGTCATTTAAATACATTTTGCTTTAGCTTGGTGGTAGTTGAACTAAATTCAATTCTTGGTGTTTTCAGAAGTGAACTTTTTAGCAATTTCTTTTGTAAAAAATAACATATGGGTAAAGTAGGCAAAAATGTCCTTTCTCAGCATCAGACCTGTCTAATTCTCATTTGAAACATTTTGTTTAAAACCTCTTAGATGTCCCCTGTATGGGGGGACCGAGCGGTTCTGACTGACATTTTGGTGTACAAAGCGCTCTGAACGCCATAGTGCCCTGTGCCTTAAAGTGGCACAAAGACCCATTTTGTCTGCTCTCTGTTTCCACTCTCTCAGTGGCGTGGACTTGTGGGGTCTGAAACGTGACACTTCATGTTCATAGGGAGAGATGTGTCACATTCGCTGGCCAATCTAGACAAATAATTGATTTCCTCTGAGCAACTGAGCCTGGGAAATGGCATATGACAGTCTGAGTTCAGCCGTTGTGGTTTCATCTCGCTGTGAAATTCTCAGCCGGATTTAGAGCTTTCAAAATAAAAAAAACACTAAATAATTTCATAGACTTGAAAGACCGCGTTCTCTTGGTCACAGACAGAAGTTGTAACGAGTCTGCACACATTTGAATGGTGTCTCTGTGCTGCTCAGTGGACCTTTAGATCATATTTATTTCACTGTTAAGATATGGGAAATCTTATACTAAGTCGTTTAGAATTTGTTTGTTCATATGTGTACTTGTGTTCTAAAAAGAGAGTACACCTCAGAAAGTTATAACATTTACCAGAAAGGCTAGTTCCAGACCTTTCTAAACTATACAACATTACCAGTTACTGTTTATGACCATGAAAAATGATTAGGTTTGGATATGTCTATTTAGGCAAAAATACAAATATTACCCTATATAATTAGGCTAAATTACAGATTGTTAACATACTGTATTGATGATCTTTCACAAAGTAGTTTGAAAGTAACTAGTTTGAAAATAAACTTTATTTAGTGTAGCTGAACTTCTTCCAGTGTGAATTAATTGGTAGCTTGGTGAACTATATCTTCAGAGCAGCTTCCCCAACACCACCACACGTACAGTTTCCCTACAGACTCTTACTTTGCTTTGTGGGGGTCCTCTACCTCAAGGTCCCACACATACAGTTTCCCTACGGACTCTTACTTTGTGGGGGTCGTCTACCTCAAGGTCCCACACAGTTTCCCTACGGACTCTTTGTAGGGGTCCTCTACCTCAAGGTTCCACACGTACAGTTTCCCTACGGACTCTTACTTTGCTTTGTGGGGGTCGTCTACCTCAAGGTCCCACACATACAGTTTCCCTACAGACTCTTACTTTGCTTTGTGGGGGTCCTCTACCTCAAGGTCCCACACATACAGTTTCCCTACAGACTCTTACTTTGTAGGGGTCCTCTACCTCAAGGTTCCACACGTAGTTTCCCTACGGACTCTTACTTTGTGGGTGTCCTCTACCTCAAGGTTCCACACGTACAGTTTCCCTACAGACTCTTACTTTGCTTTGTGGGGGTCCTCTACCTCAAGGTCCCACACGTACAGTTTCCCCACTTGGTTTCCCAGAGCCAACATCTGTAGGACAAGACATGTGTTACTTCAATAGTCAAACAACTTTCTACGTGGAGACAATACTATACTTTATGTTTAATGTTAAACAACAAACTTGCATCTATTTAGTTATAAAGTTCCAACACCAAACCACTGTTTGCTTACAATACTGGGATGAACAGTAGCAGATAAGGGATTCCACAAAGCCACAGACACAACGGAAGGGGAAATATCATCTTTACCTTCTGCCAGAAGTCCATGGAGAAACGCATGTACCAGATGTCACACTGGCTGTAGTCGAAGCGACCCAGGATTGTCACGTTGGACTCGTTTGGTTTGATGCGGTCAATATCGTCCTCCATCTTCCCTGGTTTCCAACACACGATAGCGTTCTCACACGACTGGTCAGGGGAGGAACAGAACAAAGGAGTAGGGTTATGAGGGTCACAATGGGAGCCACAACCTAATAACAGAATGTGACGTATGTGTTTGAACAGAAAGATTCTCAGTCTTACCTTGGATAAAATCAGATCTCCCAGCCAGCGTACACAGTCCACATAGTTCCTGTGGATGTCTCTGGTAGAGAAGTCAGGGAAGTGGATCTTCTGAGAGACCCATGGCCTGTAAGAAGACAGAATCATCGGTTAAAGGAGCAAACATTTTCAAGTTGAAAATCAACAGTTCGGGGCATCAGGTAGCCTAGTGGTTAGAGCGTTGGGCCAGTAACCGAAAGGGTGCTAGATCGAATCCCCGAGTTGACAATGTAAAAATCTGTCGTTCTGCCCCTGAACAAGGCAGTTAACCCACTGTTCCTAGACCAGTTAACCCACTGTTCCTACACAGTCATTGTAAATAAGAATTTCTTCTTAACTGACTTGCCTAGTTAAATAAAGGTTAAATAAAAGATGTGAGATTCTGACTGTATCCTGGCAACACTGTACTATGTTCCTTTTATGCAATTGTTCAGCCCTGTTATTTGAACTTGTTGTGTATAAAAGTCTGCTGAATGACTGAAATATACATGGGAATACACCTACGTTTGTT
Source organism: Oncorhynchus kisutch (assembly GCF_002021735.2). NCBI lineage: Eukaryota > Metazoa > Chordata > Actinopteri > Salmoniformes > Salmonidae > Oncorhynchus > Oncorhynchus kisutch. The sequence goes on along the minus strand of NW_022261982.1, from coordinate 136,282 downwards.
GCCCACAACCAATATGTTCACCTGTTTGTCTTGGAAGGGTTGTATTCATAGGACCCGTGAATGGCTTTCTGCATCCTCTCTGAGTTGATCGTCCAGAGCTTCAGAGAGTGATCCATTCCACACGACATGATCTTCTCACCTAGCAGGTCAAAGTCCTGGCGCAGAGACATTTTTCATTATTATATCATTCATCTCTCATTTCTTTTTTTGTGTGATCCATATTGTATCGCCATTTTCAATGGTCACATACACATAGAAATCCCTGACGTCTATTGATCAAGAAAGCCAATAAGAGATGGTTGTGGTCATGTCGTGTACTCACTGCGCTGAGGACTTCATCTCTATGTCCCTCTACACCTCCAAAGATGGCCACCAGTGTGTCTGTTTGGATGTTCCACAGACGAAGGGCGTGGTCTAAAGGCAAAACACAAAGCTGATGAGATATTCACACAGTCGATTTTATGTCAAGTCATTCTGTTAATGATGTAAATACATACAGATTATAAATCATTCCTAAATGTAAATCGTTTAGTTCTCAAAAAGTCAGGTCAGTCGAGAAAATATGAAGTCCTAGCTATGGTGTCTAGTTGTTCTACCTTTGCTGACGGATAGCAGGAGGTTGGGGTCTCTGGGGTGGAACTTGAGCTCGTTGATGGCGTTCCCGTGACCCACATAGTGCTGCATTAAAAAACAACAAAACTATTCAGAGATGGCACAACTAATCCCTCCCTTATGCACAAATGTAAATTCCATCCCTGGTGTATCGGATACAACTACTTGGAAATTGACCCACCTTGATACACTGCATGGTGATGTGGTTGATGACCCGAATGATGCCACGTGACCCCGCCACGGCCAGGAGAGGATGGCTTGTACTGGTGTCAAAGGTCCAGGCGCAGGTGTAGAAGTTCTCATCTGCATCGGCATCCACGTATGACTGCAGGAGTCGGATCTCTCCTTGGGAATGGCACTCGTACAGGGTTACCTGGTAAATTAAGGACATCACATAATCAGCAGTGACAGGTGGCACATGATTCTGGATTTTACACCACACGTGTTGGCTATTACACTTTCAACATGGTTTATGTGATGCCAAAGATACTTACTCTGTTGCTCCCAACAGTAGCAAACACCAGCGGGTCCCCTTCTTTACTGTGCCAGTTGAACTGGACCCCAAATAATGGCTGGCCATGGTCCTCCTGTGTAAAGAACAAGTTAATTATGAGTTGAGCTCATGGTCAGGGTGATGAGGTAGCCCTGCGACTTCACAATCAGTGTTAACCTCGGCCCAGGTGGGAATTCCCTCTTGGTCTAATGGTCAAAACATTGGTTTCTGCTGTGGGAGACCTGGGTTCAGAGCCCACCCGTAACATTAGAACACCGTCATTCAGCTGTTTACAACTCACACAGTATCATATAAACAGCACAGTACACACGTACTTATAACAGGCATGCCAAGTCCAAGGTTGAGATTATGACATTTCTGGAATCAAAATTAGGCCTATTGATAAGATGTGACATGTCTGCAGTTGGAAATGATTGGAAATATTATTGATAAGATGGGCTCACCCTGAGGCTGTTGACGCACTTGAAGGAGTATTTGCACTTCTTTGATTTCCACTTGCCCTTGCCCCAGCTCTTCCTGCCTGGAGCGTTGGCTGTGTTGGTGGGTGTGTCTGGACGCTCCACATTGGTCCCACTCTCAACGCTGACAGCATCATCCTACAAACACAAATTATAGCAACATGAGATGTGGTTGATGCGTTTGCAACCTGCAATGGATGTTCTGCACCCCGTTTTCGACTACACTGGTGTCAGAAGTGTGATGGCCTACCATGAGGGGCTTGAGATAAACTAAACTGACAACTGGCTAATGATTATCTACTTGGACAATCCCAGAAGGGTCCATAGCTTGATAGCTAACACTACCTAGAGAGCATAACTAGCCAGCTAGCTATTTTAGGTGGAGGCCCTTTGCAGTGTTGCCTCGAATCCCTTGCTCGTTGAATTATACTTTTCTTATTTCCTGTTCTGGAATGTTTGAAAGGGAAATAACCAGAACTAACGTTAACTAGGTATCTATAGCTAAATAAATAAAAATCTAGGCATAGTTGAAACAAAGGGAAAGGCCCAGCTATCATCACGAACTCCAAAATCAACTACCAGTCGCTTGCTAGTTAGCTTGCTAGCTATGAAAAGTTAGGCTAACATTAGCTACTAGCTAACCATTTTTCATGTCCGCGCCGATACAAACAGAACAAAACCGAATTTACATTCTCATCTGCAGAGAGATCGGGATTACTGTTTTCATCACTGCTCAGCTTCTGCTTTTTTGTCGGCATCTCCTTTCCCGCTTCGGTAGGGGTCTCGGACATGTTCTCCCTCCTCATCTTCTGTCCTTCTCAGATTCAATCATAGCGCGACCGCGGAGAATAACTTCCGGGTCTTTTATGTCCTTTGGTCTTCACAATAAAAGTCCCAGTCAAGCCAGAGACGGAAGAGGAGGCAAGATACCCCACTCTCCGTTTTTTCCTAGTTCACTAAAAGCCAATGAACTAAGTAGACCAGACCCACCTGCTATTGCATTGGTGTCTATGGGAGACACCCGTTAATTAAGTAGACCGGAACCAAGTGACCATACATACATGGTCACTGTGTTGGGGCGACAGGTAGCCTTGATTTAGGCCACTGCAGTAAAAGGTTAAACAAGTTAACATTCACAAGGCTGCAGGGCTAGAGGGATTACCAGGGCACATACTTCACTGACATTTCCAACCTCTGTCTGACCCCGTTTGTATTAAATCAAATCAAAATGTCTTTGTCACATACACGTGTTTAGCAGATGTTATTGCGGGTGTAGCGAAAAGCTTGTGTTTCTAGCTCCAACAGTGCAGTAATATCTAACAAGTAATATCTAACAATACACAGAATCTAAAGTAAAGGAATGGAATTAAGAATATATAAATATTTGGACAAGCAATGTCAGAGCGGCATAGACTAAGATACAGTAGAATAGGATAGAATACAGTATACACATATGAGATGAGTAATGTAAGATATGTAAACATTATTAATGTGACAAGTGTTCCATTATTAAAGTGGCCAGTGATTTCAAGTCTATGTATATAGGGCAGCAGCCTCTAATGTGCTAGTGATGGCTGTTTAACAGTCTGAGGGCCTTGAGATAGAAGCTGTTTTTCAGTCTCTCATTCTCAGCTTTGATGCACGTGTACTGACCTCACCTTCTGGATGATAGCGGTGTGAACAGGCAGTGGCTCGGTTGGTTGTTGTCCTTGATTATCTTTTTGGCCTTCCTGTGACATCGGGTGGTGTAGGTGTCCTGGAGGGCTGGTAGCTTCCCCCCGGTGATGCGTTGGACAGACTGCACCACCCTCTGGAGAGCCCTGCGGTTGCGGGCGGTGCAGTTGCCGTACCAGGCGGTGATACAGCCCGACAGGATGCTCTCAATTGTGCATCTGTAAAAGTTTGTGAGGGTTTTACGTACCTTGTTTCAAGCAAACCACCATAGTCCCTGTGCCTAAGAACACCAGGCCCGTAGCACTCACATCCGTAGCCCTGAAATGCTTTGAAAGGCTGGTCATGGCTCATATCCATACCACCATCCAGGAAACCCTGGACTCACTCCAATTCACATACCGCCCCAACAGATCCACAGATAACGCAATCTCTATTGCACTCCACACTGCCCTTTCCCACTTGGACAAAAGGAACACCTATGTGAGAATGCTGTTTATTGACAACAGCTCAGCGTTCAACACCATATTTCCCTCCAAGCTCATCACTAAACTAAGGACCCTGGGACTGAACACCTGCTTCTGCAACTGGATGCTGGTCTTCCTGACGGGTCACCCCAGGATGTGAGGGTAGGCAACAATACATCCACCACACTGACTCTCAACACGAGGGTCTGGGGTGCGTGCTCAGTCGCCTCCTGTACTCCCTGTTCATCCATGACTGTGTGGCCGCGCACGACTCCAACGTCATCATTAAGATTGCCGACGACGCAACGGTGGTAGGCCTAATCACCGACGACGGTGAGACAGCCTATAGGGAGGTGGTCAGAGACCTGGCAATGTGGGCAAGACAAAGGAGTTTATCGTGGACTACATGAAATTAAGGGCCGGACACGCCCCCATTCACATCGACGGGGCTGTAGTGGAGCGGGTCGAGAGCTTCAAGTTCCTTGGTGTCCACATCACTAAGGACCTATCATGGCCCAAACATAGTTGTGAAGAGGGCACAACAATGCCTCTTCCCCCCCAGGAGGCCGAAAAGATTTGGCATGATCCTCTTTAAGGATCTGAGGGCATCTTGACTGGCTGCATCCCCTCTTGTTATAGCAACTGCTCGGCATCCGACTGCAAGGCACTACAGAGGGAAGTGCATAAGGCCCAGTACCTCACTGGGGCCGAACTCCTTGCCATCCAGGACCTCTATACCAGGCGGTGTCAGAGGAAGGCCCTAGTAATAGTCAAAGACTCCAACCACCTAAGGTATAGACTGTTCTCTCTACTACCACACGGCAAGCGGTAGCGGAGCGCCAAGTCTGACCAAAAGGCTCCTGAACAGCTTCTACCCCCAAGCCATACGACTGCTGAACTGTTAATCAAATGGCCACCTGGACTATTTACATTGACCCCTTTATTATTTATTTATCTGAATTGTTTTGCACTGACTCCCTTACACTGGTTCTACGCACACTCACTATACTCTACCCACATGCTCACATACTAGACTGACACTCCAACACACTCACTATACTCTACCCACATGCTCACATACTAGACTGACACTCCAACACACTCACTATACTTTACCCACATGCTCACATACTAGACTGACACTCCAACACACTCACTATACTCTACCCACATGCTCACATACTAGACTGACACTCCAACACACTCACTATACTCTACCCACATGCTCACATACTAGACTGACACTCCAACACACTCACTATACTCTACCCACATGCTCACATACTAGACTGACACTCCAACACACTCACTATACTCTACCCACATGCTCACATACTAGACTGACACTCCAACACACTCACTATACTCTACCCACATGCTCACATACTAGACTGACACTCCAACTCACTCACACACTCACTATACTCTACCCACATGCTCACATACTAGACTGACACTCCAACACACTCACTATACTCTACCCACATGCTCACATACTAGACTGACACTCCAACACACTCACTATACTCTACCCACATGCTCACATACTAGACTGACACTCCAACACACTCACTATACTCTACCCACATGCTCACATACTAGACTGACACTCCAACACACTCACTATACTTTACCCACATGCTCACATACTAGACTGACACTCCAACACACTCACTATACTCTACCCACATGCTCACATACTAGACTGACACTCCAACACACTCACTATACTTTACCCACATGCTCACATACTAGACTGACACTCCAACTCACTCACTATACTCTACCCACATGCTCACATACTAGACTGACACTCCAACACACTCACTATACTTTACCCACATGCTCACATACTAGACTGACACTCCAACACACTCACTATACTCTACCCACATGCTCACATACTAGACTGACACTCCAACTCACTCACTATACTTTACCCACATGCTCACATACTAGACTGACACTCCAACACACTCACTATACTTTACCCACATGCTCACATACTAGACTGACACTCCAACACACTCACTATACTCTACCCACATGCTCACATACTAGACTGACACTCCAACTCACTCACACACTCACTATACTTTACCCACATGCTCACATACTAGACTGACACTCCAACACACTCACTATACTCTACCCACATGCTCACATACTAGACTGACACTCCAACACACTCACTATACTCTACCCACATGCTCACATACTAGACTGACACTCCAACTCACTCACACACTCACTATACTCTACCCACATGCTCACATACTAGACTGACACTCCAACACACTCACTATACTCTACCCACATGCTCACATACTAGACTGACACTCCAACTCACTCACACACTCACTATACTCTACCCACATGCTCACATACTAGACTGACACTCCAACACACTCACTATACTCTACCCACATGCTCACATACTAGACTGACACTCCAACACACTCACTATACTCTACCCACATGCTCACATACTAGACTGACACTCCAACTCACTCACACACTCACTATACTCTACCCACATGCTCACATACTAGACTGACACTCCAACTCACTCACACACTCACTATACTCTACCCACATGTTCACATACTAGACTGACACTCCAACTCACTCACACACTCACTATACTCTACCCACATGCTCACATACTAGACTGACACTCCAACTCACTCACACACTCACTATACTCTACCCACATGCTCACATACTAGACTGACACTCCAACTCACTCACACACACACTCACACATAGACACATGTTCACACTTCACATATGCTGCTGCTACTGTTTACTGTTTATATAACCCGATTGCCTAGTCACTTTTACCCTTACCCACAGGTACATACTGTATTACCTCAACTAGCTCAACTACCTCGTACCCCGGCACATTGACTCCATACTGGTACTCCTTGTCTACAGCCTCAATATTGTTTTACTATTTCCTTTTTTATTTAGCAAAAATGTGTCTTACTTTTTAACTGCACGGTTGGGAATGGACTCGTAAGTAAGCATTTCACTGTAAAGTCTACACCTGTTGTATTCGGTGCATGTGACCAATACAATTGTATTTAAGTTGAACTGACCATTTTTTCAATGGTTTCTTTGGTCTAGCCTACATGCTTGTGAGCGTTGGATACACTGGTGTCAGAGGTGGGATGGTGACTGATCCCACTTCTGTGAAAATGGACAATAAAGATTGTTTTCTATTCTATTTATGATGCTTTGCTCTGTTCCGGTATAGGCTACTTTTGTAGAACGTCCTCGGGCAGATCTGGAACGCGCCCAATGCGTAATTCAAGTAGGCTACAAGCGCACTCGCTTTTGTGCGCTTCTGAAGGTACAGTAGTCACATGATCCAAACGGGAACAAACTCCATTAGAACTCTTGATAGTGCATACATAGTGATCTAGCTCTGAGCGCAACATGATCATCGACAGAATTATCGAGAACGGCCTGAATCTTGTGCATCCAGGGACTGTTGTAACGAGCCCCGTGTATTTGGGGTCTTTTTACCAGGATACCTCACCTGCAACGGAGATCAACAACTCTCTCTGTGCGCCAAACGAGTTTGATGGCTGGGGAAAGGTTGGGAGCCCGACTCCGCCAACTGCAGACAGTGCCACGAACGGTAAAATAAAACCCTCACTTTTAGAAATCAATATACATATTTGTAATTGTTGTTATTTTTCCTCTAAGCAGACTATTGTGTTAATAATGATAGGCTGGCTACTTTATATTATCCGATAATAATTCTTGAAGTTAATGGTTACTTCCTTATTAGCCTACTTCTGGAACACCGAAAAGAACATTGCGTTAGTGACACGGAGGATTACTGATCATGGGCAGTGGTGGAAAAATGACCCAATTGTCATACTTGAGTAAAAGTAAAGATACCTTCATAGAAAATTCACTCAAGAAAAGTCAGTCACCCAGTAAAATCCTATTTGAGTAAAAGTTTTAAAGTATATGGTTTTAAATATACTCAAGTTTCAAAAGGAAATGTAATTGCTAAAATATAATTAAGTATAAATAATTTCAAATTCCTTATATTAAGCAAACCAGATGGCAGCACTTTTTTGTTTTTTAAATTTCCGGATAGCCAGGGGCACGCTCCCACATAGACATCATTTAGATCAGAGGCGGTAGGGATGACTAGGGATGTTCTCTTGAGAAGTGTGTGAATTAGACCATTTTCCTGTCCTGCTAAGCATTCCAAATGTAACGAGTACATTTTGTTGTCAGGGAAAATGTATGGAGTAAAAAGTACATAATTTTCTTTAGGAATGTGGTAAAGTAAACGTTGTCAAAAAATATAAAAAGTACAGATACCCCCAAAAACGACTTAAGTTTTAAGCATTTTTACTTAAGCACTTTACACCACTGATCATGGTTAGACCTATAATAGCACGGTACAATGGAAGAGCAAGGTAGATACATTGGGCTATTTGAATGGCAGAGGAAAGTGAACTGTTACTGTCATTTGGTGAAGGTTGTAGATAACAGTGTGAATTTGGCATGAGCTCCGCTAGCTGTGGAAATAGGGGACGTGTGAGGTCGCGTTCCAGGTCGTCTTGCCCATTTTAGAATGTTTCTTTATACACTGGAGTATGAAGGTTGTGTTTCTGAGTTGTTTAGAATACCTGAGATTCTGATGTCGATAAAGCCTGACTTCTGAGACAGTTCTCCAGACATAATGAGATGTAATCATCTGTGCAGATCAAGCAACTTCAACGACTATATGGACATGCCTCTTTTTGTAGCTTCCACGCCCTGTTGAATAACATCGAGTATTTGAGCTCCTGTGCTTGAACTTGGCAGGCAGAGTTCCCAGGAACTGTATTAATGTATCCTACCACTATAGATATATCATACATCAATGGCTTTTTGCAAATGAGCATTTTATGGATTGCTGAGTGTACCTTTAATTCAACACAACCACTTTTGCCTCAATAGCAAACTAATCAAAATTAGTGTTTATTTCAAACTTGTCTTGGGATCAGAGATTCTCATCGGTCCTATTTATACCTGTTGCAGAGTGTTCCATGAGTGAGGTGCGGTCTTTTGGCCGTTTCCAAGGTGTACGGGTGAAGAATACAGTGAAAGAACTCATCATGCAGAAGCGCCTTAGCAACCAAAATGTACAGGTAAATTATGTTATGTTATTGTTCTGCTAGTTTGTGTAAATGTTATGGTTAGCTTGCATATATTTAGCTTACATCTGTCCATATTTTCATGATCTCTGTTTTTCTTCATGTCCAGCAACACTCTGAGGGAGAATACACAGGTAATACTAACGTTTTATCAACACACATTATCCAGAAATACTGTAGATACAGTACATTATAATATCATGTGCAAATGTTTTTTTTTGTTGGTTATCGTGTAGAGTTGACCTCCCTTCTTCAAGGGCATAAGAGGACTGGGGACTTCAGCTTGATAACCGATTCACCTGCTAAAAGACTTGCTACTGCAAAGGCAATCCTGGTAATTGTTTGCTTTTGGTTCTAATGTTATTTTAATTGAGTCCCCTTTAACTTTTCCCACGGTTCTTGGTGTTCAGGCTAGGGTTGGTTTCATAGACTCAGGTTAAATAAATCTAGGGATATTCCTCTGGTTTAGCTAATGAAGAACTAGTGAAAACCACAAACTCTCATGCAGGTCACATTGTTATAGCTCCAAACTATATTGTGTGATATGACCGACTACTTCAATAGCCTAATTCCATTTCTCCTTTTCTGTGTAATCTGATGTCACTTCACTTGCTTAGTTCCCCTCCGGGTAAATCCCAGTGAGACTGAGTTACCGCCTCCACCCTGAGGGCTATTCCAGAACTCCAAATTAGGAATACAGTTTGGCAATGTTATCATGCATATAGATTATTAGGTTTAGCATGTGTGTCTCATATAAACTCTGTTGTTTTGGAGTGGAAGGAACCCAACTACAAATATCTTTCTTCCTTATTGTTTACCTTTCATGACAGGAAATGTACTTAAAGCAGCAATCCCAATCATTGGTTGAAACCATAACAAAGTGTTCTGGTTCTAAACCTCTGAGGGATTGGGCTGGAGAAATGGAACCACTCTCCAATGCATAGACTGAGCAATGGATGTAAGGACTGACCATCCATGATATCAAAATGATAGTTTAACCATGCTGTATCACATCCAGACGTAATCGGGAGTCCCATAGGGCTGCGTACAATAGGCCCAGTGTCGTCCGGGTTTGGCCGGGGTAGGCCGTCATTGTAAATAAGAATTTGTTCTTATCTGACTTGCCTAGTTAAATATAAAACATTAAAAAAAATAATCAATGGGTACATACAGTTCATTTACAAGTCCATAAATGGATGTATCATCTGCAGATTAGCCCTTTTAAGTATTTACCATCCACTTCTCTTTCAGAGTCTGAGCCCTCCAGAGGGACGCACATTGGACATTGACTTCATGGAACTGGGATATGAGTCCATGAAATCAGAGACCTCCCCACAAGAGACCCTCCCTGACCCCTTCAGCCTCTTCGACTATCAGTCCCTCTACCCTCAAACCCACATGCCACAAGCAATGGGAAACTCCTATGTCCCCCAGCCTTTCATAGCCCCGCTAACCCCAAAGGGTGTTTGGCCATTGGCTCAGTTTGCTGAAGGGGAGCCGACGTCCTTCTTTCAATGGCAGATACGACAGGAAGAGGAGAAGTTGGCAGGGCTCACCCCCGAGATGCTCACAAGCCAGGATAATGATGGAGACACGTCAGTTTGTGTAGTATTCATCAACCCCTTGTATACATTTGCCTTTTGTAGATCTAAGCAACTATGCATACTCAACTCAGTTATTTTTCTAACCCAGTGGCCTCCAACTCTGGTCCTGGGGAGGTATGGGTGTGCAGGGTTTTGTTCCAGCCTAGCACAGTGTTTGAACACAAACTTGCCACACCCTGTAGCTCTCCAGGAACAAGGATGTTAGTGACCACTGTTCTAATCCATCATGTGACCTATGCAGACATTTATACTCTTAGAAAAAAGCTGCTATCTAGAACCTAAAAGGGTTCTTCAGTTGTCCCAATAGGATAACCCTTTGATGAACCCCTTTTGGTTCCATATAGAACACTTTTGGTTCCAAGTAGAACCATTTGGGGTTCAATGTAGAACCCTTTCCACAGAGGGTTCTATATGGAACCAAAGGGAGTTCTCCTATGGAGAGAGCTGAAGAACCCCTTTGGAACCCTTTTGTCTTAGTGTAGATTTTTTTTATCTCTGTGTTGCCAGATTCTTGCACATAGCTGTGGCACAGGGCAGAAGGGCTCTAGCTTATGTGCTGGCCAGCAAGATGGCTACTGTCGGCATGCTGGATATGAAGGAGCACAATGGCCAGGTAAGGATTTACATTCTCACGCCCAATTCTAAATGGACCCCTAGCCCCAGAGACTTCTGCCACACACACACACACACACACACACACACACACACACACACACACTAGTGCCTAGGAGCTAGTGGCTATGGGTTGATTTGGAAATGGCCACAAGGGCGCAGTTATGATTACAACTGGGATATCATCTGAAAAGGAGGATTTTCAACATTTGATCTTTTTTGTCTTTTGTTTTGTACCCAGAGTGCCCTTCAATTGAGCGTTGCAGCCAATCAACATCTGATAGTGCAGGACCTGTTGGCCCAGGGGGCTCAGATCAACACCACTGACTGCTGGGGCCGCTCCCCTCTGCATGTGTGTGCAGAGAAGGGCCACGCTCTCACTCTCCAGGTCTTTGACTTTCCCACTGTGGCACATACTAAGAGTGTGATATGAATAGGGGCTCTGGATTTAATTTGACCATGTCATGTTCTGGCCTTATAACTTGTATTTCACAACTTCTGTTTGAGGCATCACTGCAGCCAGTCAACCTTAGCAGTTAGATAACCCAGTGCTCCTCAGTGGCGCAACGGTCTAAGGCACTGCATCTCAGTGCTAGAGGTGTCACTACAGACCCTGGTTTGATCCCAGGCTGTATCACAACCGTCTGTGATCGGGAGTCCCATAGGGCGGCGCACAATTGGCCCAGCGTCATCCGGGTTAGGGGAGGTTTTTTCCGGGGTAGGCCGTCATTAAAAAATAATCATTTGTTCTTTATCTGACTTTCCTAGTTAAATGAAAATGAATTAAATACAAATAAAAGATAGTCAGGGAAGTGTCATGCACATAGACCAGTGTAAGAAATACAGTGTAAACAATACAGTGACTAAGGTCTGGTTTCAGTGATGGACTCTTTTGGTATAGAGGAACTGCCTACGTCACTACTTTATCAGCTTGAATAAAATGCTAAATAGTAGCTAGCAATATGGAGATCAGAGGTTATTTTTAATGAGTGCATTTCACAAGTGGCTAGTTTGCATCAACTACCTGAACTAAAACAACTGCAAAGGTTGTGCCTGCAAACTTTGGTTTTGAATCACGTTGTTCTGGCATGTCTGCCCCTGGATTTGTGAGGCAAAACCCCAGCTTTAGTTTTCCCTTATCAATGTAGGCAGTGACTTAGTTCCTCTTTGCCAAAAGAGTCCATCGTTGAAACCACATCCTACTCACTGTGTTGCCTAGGGTCGGGTTTTCACAACTAAAGTGAAAATACCTCATCATACAGAGACTATGGTATGAAAGGTTTGAATAAAGGTCTGAAAACATGATGATTGTTGAACACAATCTCTGTTTTTATTATTATTATTATAATTATTATAATAATACATAAGGTTTGGCAACTTTAATCAACGTCTTGGCACTAGAGGAAGGAAATAGTGGTTGGAAGATAAGTCAGGGAAAACACTGAGCCGTAGGGATGTGAGTTCTCCCTTTTAATAACACTGGTTGCCAATCACAGCAAACAAAGTTAATGTTTTTACCAGGAGCCTTGTTTGTTAATGTATGAATGGAAAAGCTAGGTTTATGATCGCCTGAACAACGATCCTTTTATGTCTTCACCAGATGACTTGAACATAGTCTGATACAGTATGTCCTCTGCACTGTGCAACCTTGGTTTTCAGGGTATTTTACCCCTGCTAGTTTCAAGAAGTAAAACCACAGGTTGGTTGTCAATGGTCGATTGTTCTAGGCTTCCAGTATATGGAAATAAGGCGGGGTGATTTACCCCCCTGCACGCTCATGCCCAAGTGGAACAAAAAAAGTGTAGAGAACTCAGGTGCTGTATGCACAATCAGAAGAGATCTCTCAGCAACTTGCTGATGCCATTTTGATAAGAATCTATGCAAATTTGGCTCATGACTCAATGAATGGATTTATAGGTTTCACAGAAACGTTGCCATCTTATCTGTGATAAACGGTGCCCTTTTCAGTGATTTTTATCTTTCAATTGGAATTTTGTCTCACTGTGTTTGATGTTCCTCCTGACTTGGAATGTTGGAATGTTTTTTTGTGTCCCATAGCAACAGTTGTTCTGTATCGGGTTAGATCGCAGGCAGTGACTTCCTCATCAGCTCATAACATATATAACAGCCAGCCAATCACAGAGCATTTCCTCAAAACAACACTGGGACAAAATCCCCCTTTCTTTGAAAAACTGGTTTAACAACAGATGTGCATCTGCTAAAAGGTCACGGCAAATGCACTCCCAACCTATCAAACATTAACCGTCAACAGAACATGGCACGCTAAACCTCCCAATCATTAACGCCTATTAATCTGTTACTCAACTGGTCCTGGATGACTCTCACGACAGTTCTTGGTTGTCGAATACTATTGCATTAAGGAAGAACAGGCGCTGCTGATGAATGGCTGGCATATACTATCTCTTTTAGATCTCTAGAACTAAACATTGACACTGTCGTCGTTAGCGATGACATGTTTTACCATGACTAGCTAATTCCACAGTTGTACCTTAACACAAGTGTGTGTGTGTGTGTGTGTTTTTTAAATTGAAATCAAAAGTTCTTCCTGTTATACCCATCTGCCCTTTATCCCCCTGTTTAACATTCTCCTTCACACTCTCTCTCTTCCCGTAGACCATCCAAAGAGCTCTGAAGGGTAAAGGGCAGGAGCTTAGTGTGGAAGAAGTCAACTATGATGGTGAGTCAGAGTTGCTCAGAACTATGACCTGTCAGGATTGCTCATAATCCTCTATACAATAAAACAGGTGAGACAACCTGTGTCTCAACCCAAGGCTGAGTCGCAAACTACGGCAGTCAACATTATTTAACCGTCATAACGGCAAAATAAATACTACCTCCCCAATGCCTCAACCTGCTTTTCTCTCCAGGCCTAACTCCTCTTCAGACAGCGGTCCGCTCTCACAATGCGGTTGTCCAGGAATTGGGCCGTATGGCGGCGACCCCCCAGTCCCCTGGGGAGGTGGAGTTGATGCAGAGAAGGAAGCTACTGAGGCAGTGTGTCAACACACTGCTGCTCATGGGAGCCTCCTGTGCAACTAAGGTGAGTTTGAGTAGCCTGCTCCCAAATCTGTCTGATGCCTTGTCAACTCCAACCTTGCCAACTCCTACGGTCATTGGAGTTGACAAGGCATCATAAACAGATCTGAAACCAGGCTAGAGGTTGAGAATCTTTTCATTTATGATTTTTGCGTATCATTCTTTGGCAGCATAGCCCATTCCATACAGTCTGACCGTACTTGTCTTTTTCCAACAGGATCATAAAAGTGGCCGCACCTCCCTGCACATGGCTTCTCAGGAGGCCAATGTGGAGCTTTTACGCATCTTCCTCGACCAGCCAGCCTCTCTGTCTATCGTCAATGTCAAGGTGAGATACTACTACATTACCTAATGTCAAAGTGAGATACTGCTACAGTACCTAATGTCAAGGTGAGATACTGCTACATTACCTAATGTCAAGGTGAGATACTGCTACAGTACCTAATGTCAAGGTGAGATACTGCTACAGTACCTAATGTCAAGGTGAGATACTGCTACATTACCTAATGTCAAGGTGAGATACTGCTACAGTACCTAATGTCAAGGTGAGATACTGCTACAGTACCTAATGTCAAGGTGAGATACTGCTACATTACCTAATGTCAAGGTGAGATACTGCTACAGTACCTAATGTCAAGGTGAGATACTGCTACAGTACCTAATGTCAAGGTGAGATACTGCTACATTACCTAATGTCAAGGTGAGATACTGCTACAGTACCTAATGTCAAGGTGAGATACTGCTACAGTACCTAATGTCAAGGTGAGATACTGCTACAGTACCTAATGTCAAGGTGAGATACTGCTACAGTACCTAATGTCAAGGTGAGATACTGCTACAGTACCTAATGTCAAGGTGAGATACTGCTACAGTACCTAATGTCAAGGTGAGATACTGCTACAGTACCTAATGTCAAGGTGAGATACTGCTACAGTACCTAATGTCAAGGTGAGATACTGCTACAGTACCTAATGTCAAGGTGAGATACTGCTACAGTACCTAATGTCAAGGTGAGATACTGCTACAGTACCTAATGTCAAGGTGAGATACTGCTACAGTACCTAATGTCAAGGTGAGATACTGCTACAGTACCTAATGTCAAGGTGAGATACTGCTACAGTACCTAATGTCAAGGTGAGATACTGCTACAGTACCTAATGTCAAGGTGAGATACTGCTACAGTACCTAATGTCAAGGTGAGATACTGCTACAGTACCTAATGTCAAGGTGAGATACTGCTACAGTACCTAATGTCAAGGTGAGATACTGCTACAGTACCTAATGTCAAGGTGAGATACTGCTACAGTACCTAATGTCAAGGTGAGATACTGCTACAGTACCTAATGTCAAGGTGAGATACTGCTACAGTGCCTAATGTCAAGGTGAGATACTGCTACATTACCTAATGTCAAGGTGAGATACTGCTACAGTACCTAATGTCAAGGTGAGATACTGCTACAGTACCTAATGTCAAGGTGAGGTCTCGCCTCTCTCTGGAAAACAAACGTACATGATAACAAATCGGAGTGCTGGCTCAAATTCTGAGCTGACAAACAGTGTTCCCATTGTTCATTGTTTTTTGGTCATCAGGAGGTAAGTTAACTAAACCCTCTAACATGAGTTCTGTCTATACAGGCATTCAGTGGAAACACAGCGCTACACTTTGCCAGTTCTGTGCATGGTCGCCTGACTCAGGTAGATGCTGTGAAACTGCTGATGAGGAGAGGGGCCGACCCCAGCTCCAAGAACCTGGAGAATGAGCAGCCTGCCCAGCTGGTGGCTGAAGGGCCCGTCGGAGACCAGGTGAATAATGCCCCAAAATGGTTCTTCGGGTGTCCCCCTTCTGTAGAAATGGCTCTATGCGGAACCCAAAAAGGTTCTACCTGGAACTAAAAAGGTTCAAACATGGAACCAAAAAGGGTTCTTCAAATGGTTCTCATATGGGGATAGCCGAATAAACTTGTTTAGGTTCTAGATAGAAAAAAAATACTAAGAGTGTAAGCACATCCATAAATAAGGTACAAAAAGTACAGCATGGTTCTACGTTGATGTCATTGCCTGGAAAAATATAAGATACCAGCACACGGTTGAATCCTCCCTCTGTGGGAGCATTTAAGTGTTCTTGTATCTATCTTTCAGGTGAATATTCCCATGTCGTTGTTTTACTATCATGTAATCATTATTTAACCAGGCAAGTCGACTGAGAACCTTTTATCAATTACTATTAAGGTCTGTCTGAGACGCAAACACAGAGACGCAGTAAAAACACATCAGGAAGAACACACAAGTTCACGTGTTAGACTGGCAGACATTCAAAACACACACACACTTCAAGATGGGTACTGTATTGTAATAATGTGCCTCTGGTTGTTTCTCTTAGGTGCGGCGTATCCTGAAGGGGAAAGGCTACCAGGTCCGGTCTGCTGCCCAGTAGGATGAAATCTCCTGTCCAGAAACACTGTCAGTCAGACAGTCCAGTCTACGTAGAAATGATTTGCCATCGTATGTATGGCAGATGTCAGTTGTTTCAATGAAACAGTGAATGTTGTTCGCTACAGTGTAGTGTATTTTGAGGTAACCATGTGATCGTCTACCTTAAAGGGGCAATCTGCAGTTGTTACATCCATTTTTGGACTTGTAAATGATTAATATGTACCCATTGTTTCTTGGCGAATATGACTTATACATTCATCATGAGCTTAGTTCAACTGTCGTACCCCATCAGAACCCAAAATATATAAGCTTGTTTTACTCCAATGTTTGTAAACAAAGTACATGGTAACAAACACTATAAACAGTAGCTTCAAAATATGGTTCAAGCTATAATGTTGATATCATGGATGGTTACTCCTTAGCCGTGCCTATGAATTTGAGTGTTAACATTTCTCTAGCCCCATCCCTCCAGCTTTTTACTGAAACGGGCAGAGAATACGCTTTGTTTTTGTTTCAACTGCTGACTGCCGCTTTAAGGAATGACGCCTGAAGGGGTTTTCACCACTAAACCACTTTGGGTTGAGTCACAGGTTGACTCGCCTGTAATGTTGGTGTGAAACACCTTGAGCTGGAATGTGCATTGTAGCTAGGGCTTGACCACATAGTAGTAGCTAGGGCTTGACCACATAGTAACAGTGTAATGTAGCTAGGGCTTGACCACATAGTAACAGTGTAATGTAGCTAGGGCTTGACCACATAGTAACAGTGTATTGTAGCTAGGGCTTGACCACATAGTAACAGTGTAATGTAGATAGGGCTTGACCACATAGTAACAGTGTAATGTAGATAGGGCTTGACCACATAGTAACAGTGTAATGTAGATAGGGCTTGACCACATAGTAACAGTGTATTGTAGCTAGGGCTTGACCACATAGTAACAGTGTAATGTAGATAGGGCTTGACCACATAGTAACAGTGTAATGTAGATAGGGCTTGACCACATAGTAACAGTGTAATGTAGATAGGGCTTGACCACATAGTAACAGTGTAATGTAGATAGGGCTTGACCACATAGTAACAGTGTAATGTAGATAGGGCTTGACCACATAGTAACAGTGTAATGTAGCTAGGGCTTGACCACATAGTAACAGTGTAATGTAGCTAGGGCTTGACCACATAGTAACAGTGTATTGTAGCTAGGGCTTGACCACATAGTAACAGTGTAATGTAGATAGGGCTTGACCACATAGTAACAGTGTAATGTAGATAGGGCTTGACCACATAGTAACAGTGTAATGTAGCTAGGGCTTGACCACATAGTAAGTGTTTTTTTGAATTTCTTGGAGGTTCTGGTACGGTGGCAGCATGGGAGTCTTGCCTTATTTTATTCATTTTAAATGTGTATTTTCATTTACTTTATAAATAAATGAAAATAAATGAGTTGGCTAGTGTCACATAATTAAGCTATATAACGGGTCATTGAGTTTGTGCATATTTTGCTTTAGTACCCATCTCAATTATATACTGTACCATGGAGATGAGATGTTAGTGCAATATTCAGACGTGTAATTTGTTTGATCTCTTGTGGAATGTAAATATAGGATTTTTTTCGATGTATTATCACCAAATTTCTTAACAATAAATACAATTGATTAACAGTGCATTTGATATTAACTACTCTGCCTGAAACATGACTTTATAAGGGCATATTATCACCACCAGCAGTCATAGGTAAGGAAGAAGAATGCCAACACAGGTAGAACTTGGGATGATAGGTTTTATCAAAGCACAGAAGAAATATTACACTGAATTACAGACAGGATATAAATTGAAGAGGCATTATTCAGGCAACAGTTACCCATCAGTCAACTATTTTATAATGAACTGTTTCACCAACAAATGAGGCCACGACATAGGAGACAAATTGCTTTAGGTCTATTTGATAATGAGACTACAGTCAGACCACACACAAATCATATTCTTGATTAACACAAGATGAATCAGGAAAAGTCCCATGATCTCAAGCAGCAGGGAGACATTGCTTCCCCTGCCATCCATAGGCAGAACGTTCTGTTCCTCTAGTCTCGAAGTCATTGGATTCCAATTCAGAATCTTGGTGATGGGAGCCCATTGTTATTTCAGGGACAATAGAATACTATTGAGATGTCCATCCATGGGCAAATGATGCTGGCTACAATGCTGCTGCTAACAGCTCGGCCGAGTGTTTCTGTAGGTGCCTGTTGAGGTGTGTGCGGCGGGTGTAGCTCTTGTCACAGTGAGGGCAGGGGTACGGACGCACTCCAGAGTGAGTCAACAGGTGCTTCTTCAGATCAAACTTCCTCTTCAGGCTCTTCCCACACTCTGGACAAGAGAACGGCTTCTCACCTGAGGGACGGGACAGTATTAAGGACTAAATCAAGATTACACAGAGTTACTTCAGATTACACAGAACTACGATTAAATTGTTTGTTTTATTATCATCGATCACAAATGCATAAACGCACTGCATATGTCCTGCATCACATGAAAGTACAAACATGTTTAGCATTTCTTGGACAAATGACAACAGTATCATTCATATACACCATATAATTGTTAAATCAACGGCCCCCTTAAAGGGATACTTCGGGATGTTGTCCCTTTATCTACTTCCCCAGAGTCAGATGATATGTCTCTGTGTCCAGTATGAAGGAAGTTAGAGGTAGTTTCGCGAGCCAATGCTAACTAGCATTAGCGCAATGACTGGAAGTCTATGGGTATTGTTGTGGAAATTCTTACACAGGGACTTAGCAAATGCAATAGCGCTAGTTAGCAACTTCCTCCAAACTGCTCGCAGAGACATAAAAATGGTATCCACAACTTCATCGAACTCTTTGGGCCTCATTGCCAAAATCCGAGCTATCCCTTTAACTACAAGCTCCTGGTTCTGACCTGAGTGTGTCTTCATGTGTTCTGTCAGGTGACAGGATATGGAGAATGTCTTCCCACAGTCAACACAGCTGTAAGGTCTTTCTCCTGTGTGACAGCGCATGTGTTTCTGCAAGTCCCCACCAGAGGGCCACGCCTTTCCGCACACCTCACACACGTACGGCCTCTCGCCCGTGTGCCGCCGCACGTGAACGTTCAACCCGGCGAGCGCCGTAAAGCGTTTCCCGCAGTAGGAGCAGGGGAAGGGCTTCTCGCCCGTGTGGATCCGGAGGTGTCCCTCCATGCCGTCTTTGGTCCGGAAGCGCTTGCCACAGTGGGCGCAGAGAAAGGGCTTCTCCTCCGAGTGGGTTCTGAGGTGGGACTGGAGGGACCCCAGAGTAGTGAAGTTCTTCTCACACTGGTCACATTGATGAGGTCTGTCCACAAGATGGCTTCTCTGGTGGATCCTCATGAGGGTCAGGCCTGTAAACGTCTCCTCACAGTAACGGCACTTGTACCTCTGGCCCTCGCTCCCCTCTGGGACCGGATGGGTCTGCTGGTGTTTGATGAGTTTGGCCTGCGAGGTGAATGTCTCGCCGCAAACAGGACAGACGAGTTTGGGTACGCGGTGCATCTGCCGGTGGGCGTCGCGCTCCTTCGCCGAGCCAAATACACGCTCGCACTGGGTGCAGGCGAAGCCGCCGCCGGAAGAGTGAGTCTGCTTGTGATTGGTCAGGCTGGAGAGGAGGCGGAAGCGTTTGCCGCACAGGCAGCACTGGTGCAGCGGCTGGGCCCAGTGGGTCTTGTGGTGTCGGGTCAGTTCCAGCTGGGTCCTAAAGCCCGCCCCACATTGAAAACAGGTGTTGGTCTTGTGGGTGAGGCGGTGGCGGTACTGCTCGCGGAGCGATGCAAACCGCTTCCCGCACTGGGCGCAGTCGAAGGTGGCGTTGACACACACAGAGCGCTTGTGGTCGTTCAGGCTCCAGGGCGTTGGGAAGCCAACGCCACACTGGGCGCATTTGTAGCGGCCGCCTCGCGAGTGTGTGGTCAGGTGACGCAGCACCTGGGAACGGTAGATGAAACACTTCCCGCACGTCGGACACTTATGGGCAACACGCCGGGGATTGTGGGATACGCTAGACGGGAGCGTCTCGGAAGATGATGATTCCCCTGTGGGGTTGTCTGTGAGGAAACAGGAAGAGAAGGTGAGAAGTAATTGGTATTTTATTAGGATCCCCATTAGCTGCTGTGAAAGCAGCAGCTACTCTTCCTGGGGTCCACACAGAACATGAAACATGACATAATACAGAACATCATTAGACAAGAACAGCTCAAGGACAGAACTACGTACATTTTTTTTTAAAGGCACACGAGAGGATAACCAGAGAGGATATTGGGAAATGGAGTTTGTAATGGAGGACAAAATAGGAATCTTATGCGTACACCTGATAGGGAGCTGCAGCACAGGAGGCTGGTGGACGGGCTTGTGATAATGGCTTGTGATAGTGGAATGGTATCAAATAAACCACACACAGGTGTTTGATGCCATTCCATTTGCTTTGTTCCAGCCATTATTATGAGCCGTCCTCCCCTCAGCAGCCTCCTGTGAGCTGCAGGTGGTTAGGAGGGTATAAGACACTCACCTGTGTCATTCTCCACCCTAATACATTCTACAGGCTTATCAGACGACTCTGGGATGATGCTGAGGTGGGAAATAACATGTCATGTTAATCATTCATCATTTACCCAATACTCACATACAGTTCACGTTTCGACACTGTTCAAATAATGTACACTCAAAAACACACAAGAAGATACAATCTGTCCATACTTACTGTCACGCTACTGCATTCCACACACACACACACACACACTCCCAAACACACGCTGACCACACTTTCCTCCTCAGTGAGGTGTTAGACACACACACACACACTCTGTCCATCATCACACTACCACTCACACACACACTTACCACTCAAAACACCCATTCTGATACAATCTGTCCATACTTACTGTCACGTACTACTGCATTCCTAACACACACACACATACTGACCACACATACCTCCCCGGTGAGGCCTGGGGCTTTTGGCTGCTCACAGGAACAGTGTTCCTCTCTGGCGAGGGCCTGCTCTGTCCTGAGGGAGAGTTGACTGCAGTCTGCCCCCTGCAGGCCACAGGCAGGGTGAGAGTGGGTGCAGACTGGGAGACGACAGCAAGAGAGTGCTGGCCCGGCTGGGGGATAATCATTATAGATTGGCTCTGAACAAGGAAACCCATAATCCCTAGGTTGGACGTTTCCGTTTCCCCTGCCACTCTGTTGGCTGATTCCTGGTCTTGACCAATCAGCTCGGCTACTTTCGATTTCTCGTCATCCTCTCCTTTGATGCAGACCTTCTCCTGTTCTTCTCCTCTCTCTTCATCCATCCTTTCCTCAGGGAAGGGTTCTGACTCCCTGTCAGAGTCGGCAGAGGGACGGAACACCATCAAATTTGGAAGACAAACAGGTAGAGAGCTGAGGAGGTTGGTCTGGGATGGGCTGGAGTCTGCACAAGACAAGCGAGAAGCACAGTTGTAAACAATTCAAATAAAAAAAATGGTCTTTTAAAACAACTGAGACTACAGACTATGACTGGGTTGGTGATTTCTGCAGGGTTGGTGACGTACCTCTATTTATCAGGTGTTCCCGGCAGCACGTTTGGCTCTGCAGCACAGACCTCAGCCTGTCACTGTGGGGGATAGACTGCAGACATTCATCCACACCACCGGGGACAGAGTCAAGCCAGGAAGCAGCCTGGGGGACACAGGGGGGAGATGTGTGGTGGTCAAAGTGTGGTTGGTAAATGTGGTCAATATGTAGCTTGTGTAGTCTCTTAGTAGTGAAGTTGATGGTTGACATGCGGTTGCCGGTCACTGTGTACCTGTTTAAAGTCTGGTACTGGCAGCAGCTCCTCCAGTCTGGAGAGGAACACACACACCAGAGACTCCAGCTCTGCATTAAAGTATTGACCAAACTGAGAGAGATAGTAGCGAGAGAAAGAGAGATATATAGTACAGAGAGAGAGATAGCAGAGAGAGAGAGATAGTACAGAGAGATAGTAAACAGAGAGATAGTAGAGAGAGAGAGAGAGAGAGATAGTAGAGAGAGAGATAGTACAGAGAGAGAGATAGTAGACAGAGAGATAGTAGAGAGAGAGGGAGAACAATTCTTCACTGAACTCAGAGTTTAGTACAGTGCTGTCACTTGCTCTGCTGCATGTTACTCAAGTGAAGAAAGATTCATTTTCTTACAGCCCATTGATCTCCTGGACTCCTCTGGGTGTACGCCATGAGCCTGGCTTTGGCATCCTCAAAGGCCTTGTCACTGGACTGTAAAAACAACAGACACATACCTTAGTGTGTGTCAGGGCCAAACGCCTCCCTCTCAGCACTCAGAAAAGGTGTGTCCCCATTCTGGCACTCGGTTCCCTCCCTTTACTCCACCCTATCACTCTATAGGTTCAGTAAAAGGCAGGCTGTAAAAATCCAGTTCCCATGAGCCCTCTCTCTCACCTTTGTCAGACAGATGGACTGGATCCTGTCCAGGTGAGTCTGGATGAGTTCTGGGGCGACATCCTCAACTATCCACTCCTGGGACATCTGCTAGATGGACCGATCAGGAGGTCCGTTTAAAATTACAACACTGTGCAACACTTTACAACAGAGGTGAACTTCTGATTTGCAGCACATGGAAAATACTGTGTAGGTTACTGCTGGAAGAAACACACACACCTTTGCTCTGAGGCCTAGAAGCAGTAATGCTCTCTGCCTGTCAGTCAGTAGTTCTGGAACTGTCTCTGTGACCAAACACACAAAGTCCTCCAGCTTCCCATAATGCTCCAAACTCCGCCGCCCCACCACCTGCCACATGACCGCAGACATCAGACGCAGCGGTGGCACCAGGAGTCTCAGAGAAGAGAGAGGGAGGGGGCCATCTGTGGGGAAGGAGGGGGAGGTAAGTATAGACAGGCAGGCTACAGAAAGCACACATTTGCCCTGTTTGAATACTTCTGGTGTGTCCACCCTGAGATGGAATGTTAGGCATTTGATCCCCAACCAAGTCACACCAAAGACTGTAAAAGTGGGACCAGATGCATCTCTGCTTGGCACTCAGCAATGGTTTGGGGGTAAAGACCTGCGATAGACTAATGTCCTGTCCAAAGGGAGTACACATCAAGCTGCCTCACGCATCAGAAAACAGGAAATAGACTCATGCAAGGCTACTTACTTACTTAATAGTACAGCAGTGCTTACTTTAAAGAAGGATGGACGTTAGGTGAGATGCAAGTGTTCAAACAGTACACATTTCACCATATCCAGGAATCACACCACTGGTCATCACTGTGAATAGCTCTGGTCCAGGGCATTAGAGGGATGTGCTAACGCCCTGGACCAGAGCTACACTGTGAGCTGTGCTGGCCAACACAGGAGGTTGGTGGCCCCTTAATTGAGGAGAACGGGCTCGTGGTAATGGCATGGTTTTAATGTGTTTCATGCCATTCCATTTCCTCCGTTCCAGCCATTATTATGAGCCGTCCTCCCCTCAGCAGCCTCCACTGCTGGCCAAGTATGAGAAACTGCATACATTGATTGTCTGAAAGTGGGCGTTGCGAAATAAGTGGGAGGGTCAACAAAAGTGGGTATATGGAAATATAACAGCTAATTGGGCAGTTGCCACTCAATGTCATTTTGCGTGACTGCTAACTGCTTCCTTTTAGCTAAACTGGTTAGGATAATTAAGGTGGCAGAAAAGATGGCAGATGTGGATGCTGAGTTCGAATCAAGCAGCGCGTCGAGCAAAACTGGTGAAGACAAATGTTCTGAATGGAGAAAATTTTAAAAAGTCTGTCGGTCCTGTTGTTTTTTTATAAAGTGCAAATATGTCAGCATGTGAAGCTTGGTTGTGTAAGATACTCTGTCAGAGCTTTCCTCCCCAAACCACTGCTGTGTAAGAATTGTAAATTATTTGGCCATGTTTCAAGTGTGTGCTGGGAAGAATTGCGAGGGGTACTGGTGCCGGAAGACCCGCCCTCCCAGGTTCCCCTTGAGCCTGTGTAGGGATCAGATCTGTTTTATTTTTTAGCAGGGGGATCAGATCTGTTTGGACGGGGGTCCTGTTTACATCCCGCACAGTAGGTGGCGTGATGCACATTCAATTGTGCGATCGCCAAAATACCGTAGAAGAAGACTTCCTTTACAACAGCTTTGCGCTATTCCGCGAAGCGTCAGAAATATGAACACAGAACAATTAGAGATATTTCACCGGATGTATAAATGTGAAGCATTCGCTTGGTGTTTCCACTCACTACCAAATATGGAAGTGCGAGAAGATGTAACGAGATGGATTTTGGCCGACATAATGCTAATTTTCTCAATTTATGAAACATTTGATTGCAATACGTTTTTCTGTTCCCAAAACTAAAATATGTTATGAACAGAGTGGACAAAATTTTGTAAACTTTACACTTTGTTAAAGTTTTAAAAAAAACACGTTATTTAGGAGCGCAACGGCGAATTGAGTTATTGCACACGCGCATTTCAAAGTAGGCGTTCCCTAACGGAAATATGCAGATGTTGGCTAGAACGCGCCAATAGGATCTCGCTAGCTCGGGCTTGGCTCTGCCCACTATGACTAATTTGTTGCCATTAGAAACGACAGACTATGGTCTTGGTTATAAATACACACATACATACATACATATACATACATACATACATATATATATATATTTGTCCACCTTTAATTAACTAGGCAAGTCAGTTATGAACAAATTCTTATTTACATTGACAGCCTACCCCGGCCAAACCCGGACGATGCTGGGCCAATTGTACGCCGCCCTATGAGACTCCCAATCACAGCCGATGTGATACAGCCTGGATTCGAACCAGGGCCTAAGGTGACGCCTCTAACACTGAGATGCAGTGCCTAGACCGCTGCGCCACTCAGGACTCCAGGTATGAATGCAATGACTTCTGCCGAGGACATATCCCTGTAAATGCTGCATGGCCAATGCAGACATCAGATTGACCATGCAGTTTGGCTAAAACGCTACAAGGAAGCAGCCACGCAAAACGGTCTTGAGTGGCAACAAATCTGCCCAATTAGCTGTTAGATTTACGCTTTTGTTGATCCTCCCGCTTATTTCGCAACGCCCACTTTCAGACACGCTCAATGTATGCAGTTACCCATGACTCCTAGCAGGCAAACTTGGTGCATAGGCCACAGCACCACCCGAGTGATACTGCCAAGCAAGTACGTATGACTATATTTTACAGTTAATCCCACATTTCGCAGGAGATGCACTGAAATTGAGTGTGCAATTTTAGCTAGCTAACGTCAGCTAGCCTAAAATATTTGATAACAAGACTAGAGAAAATAACTCATGTCGGCGGAAGCGAACTTTAGCTAGATAACTAACGTTAGCTAGCTACGTTAAACTACACCCACAACGGCCTGCTTCCACCGACAGCTTGCTTAGAAAGAGTAAGCTATATAGCTACCTAGCCACAATCTTTACATGAATGCATACCCATGTTGTCTCCCCGTGGAAATCTTATATGCCGTCTTTTAGTCGTATCTTACAAATGTTGATTGAAGAGGCAAGGCTAGCTGCTCGTTTCCTCGTAAACTTTTGATGAACCGGAAGTTGATAGAGCAGATTGCCAGCGTGCGTTCTGCGACTCACAACAACAACACAGCTGATGGATTTTGATAATCAACCAAATTAGGCACGTAACTAGCTAACTGGCTAAACATTTGCCTACTTTCGTCTTTTGTCAAACTACGAACTAGCTAACCATGTTTTTCTTATTTTCTTTTTTTACATCAAGACTGTGACTACATGGTATTTGGTGAGACGATCCTATCAGATCTTGTCCACCACACCACCAGCGGGAGAACCTTACCTGGGACAACACATCAGAATCCTAGAATCTCCCCCTTCACTTTGGGCCAAAAGTGGTCCTCCTTTTGACCGAATCATCAAAAGATTCCTTTCAAGTGCTACAGGAGGATACTCCAGAGACAATGGCTGATATTGAGAGGGACAATCAACACACAGATATACTGCAGGTGCAAATAAAACAGGAGGACGGAGAAGAGCCTCACGATACAGAGGACCGTCTCAAGAGTTCTAATACCGGAGAACAAAAGCCTTGTCACATCTGCCCTGATTGTGGTAAAAGTTATACCCGTTCGGATAATCTTAAAACACACCAGAAAATTCATATGACAGAGAGGCCGTACCTCTGCTCTGAGTGTGGTAAAGGTTTTACCCGCACAGATCATCTGAAATCACACCTGAAAACACATGAAAGAAAGAAGAAGAAACTTAAACACCCCTGTACTGATTGTGTGAAAGGCTTTGTCCATTTGGAGCAGCTTGAAAAACATCTGGAAAAAAATCACCTTACACACAAGGAAAAGAAACCTCATGGCTGTCCAAGGTGTGATGAGAGCTTTTCTGACCTGGAAGAACTAACAACACACTTGCCAGTACATACTGAAGAGCTGGCCCTCTACTGCTCTGACTGCGGTAAGCGGTTCTTACACAAAGGAAAATTTGAAAGACACCAGAGAGTACACAGTGGACAAATGCCATACATATGCACCCACTGTGGGGAGGGTTTTACACAGGCACATAGTTTGAAACATCACCAGCGAATACACACTGGAGAGAAACCCTACCTCTGCAACGAGTGTGGGGAGAGTTTCAGACACGATGCAACGTACAGGAGACACAAGCGCAAACACGAGCTACCACTCTCTGAAAAGAAAGCCTATCCTTGCTCAGTATGTGGGAAGACTTTTACCCGCTCCGATGGAGTGATGAGGCATCTGAGGAGGTTCCATTACGGAGAGAGAGCTCTCCAGTGCTCCTGCTGCGACAAACGTTTCTTTCAACAGGACACACTAACCACACACATGAGAATTCACACTGGAGAGAAACCGTACAGTTGCTCTGACTGTGGGAGAAGCTTCTCACAAGATGGCGACCGAAAGAAACACCAGAAGAGGCACCACACTGGAGAGGGCACTTCACCTCTGACCCTCCATGTGGATGGCACAGGGACGCGCACACACACACTATAACAGAGACATACACACTAACAGACAGTAACAGGCAGACTCAAGACACAAAAACAGGCCAGTGGGTAAACCAGGTTGCAATTAAGTTATTCTGACAGCTTTGGCTTTATTTTTTGTGTTTGTGTGTGATAACATGTATTTCTCTCTCTCGTTTAAGTTCATTGGCAAGGCAAATTTTAGCCCAACTTCTCACTGTTTGTAAGATGCTTACTGCTCATTGCAGCTACTTAAGTGATCATCACCCACTCCATTACTCTATTACCCCTCTATTCATCCCCCCAAATCCTTCTTTTATAGCCTCCATCTTCTCATCTTCTAACCTTAGCCTATCTATACTCCTCTCTACCTCAACCCAGCCCGCTGTCCCTTCCTCTGTCCCAGCCCTCTGTCCCAGCCCTGCCTCAACCCAGCCGTGCCTCAACCTAGCCCTCTGTCCCAGCCCTGCCCCAACCCAGCCCTCTGTCCCAGCCCTGCCTCAACCCAGCCGTGCCTCAACCTAGCCCTCTGTCCCAGCCCTGCCTCAACCCAGCCCTGCCCCAACCTAGCCCTCTGTCCCAGCCCTGCCCCAACCCAGCCCTCTGCCCCAACCCAGCCCTCTGTCCCAGCACTGCCTCAATACAACCCTCTGACCCAGCACTGCCTCAATACAACCCTCTGACCCAGCACTGCCTCAATACAACCCTCTGACCCAGCACTGCCTCAATACAACCCTCTGACCCAGCCCTGCCTCAACACAACCCTCTGACCCAGCCCTGCCTCAACACAACCCTCTGACCCAGCCTCTATTCTACTTCAGCCCTCCTCCGGTACTCCCTGGATCCTGAGTGAGCCTCCACTCCCCCCTGCCCCTCATGGCAGGTATCATGGACCCTGAGGATACAATTGTAACAGAACCCAAGGATGAGGATATCCAACCTGAGGATAGAATCGAAACAGAACTGGAGGATAGAATTCTAATGGAGCCTGAGGATAGAATTGGGACAGAACTGGAGGATAGAATTTTAATGGAACCTGAGGATAGAATGGGAACAGAACTGGAGGATAGAATTCTAATGGAACCTGAGGATAGAATCGGAACAGAACTGGAGGATAGTGTTAATTTATCCAGAAGGTTCTGATGCTGAGGAGCCAGATGGGATTCTCTTTGAGCCAGAGGAGCAACAAGCGGGAGATGAGGATGATGATAACATCTTTGCCACATGGATGGGCCGCTACAAGAAAGCAGCAGAACAGGAGGACAAGGATAAAGAGGTGGAGAAAAGAGAGGCAGTGATAGAGGAGAGGAAGAACAGCTTCGAACGACAAGCTCCACCACGGGCAGACCGGCGGCAATCACTACCCTGTCCAGTGAGTCTGTGTACATGTGAGTTGCTGTTGTAGAGGAATCTGCTTTGTCTTTGGGAGTTGTATACACAGACCAGTAGGAGTGAGTTTTGAGGGTCAGAGGACTAGGACTGCTGTGTTTGACCGCTGACACTCAAGATAAGTCAGTCACTCCGCCAGGATCCCCTACCACACACCAACCCACCACAGGGCTCTTTAGCTCCTAGCCTGAACCCCAAAGTACAGGTAGATAACTGTTTCTTCTTTCTCACGCTCAGTGTTATAGGAATTTCCAGGAGAACAAACAGGAGAGCAGTCGTAGGTTAAAGTCAATCAAAAATCATTCCGGTTTATTACAAGTTGCAACAGGGAGACACCACCTAGCACAGAAGCAGAGGAAATGTCTAACTGGCCTCTTGGAGACGGACCCTTTTATATCCCTATCAGACAGCAACACATGTTCTGGAAACAGCAGCTAGACATTTGATGGAAGTCAAGACAAAAAGGCAGTGACTGTCAGCCAGAGAAATAAAAGTTGTTACATTGCTTTGTTGTGCCTTAGCTACAGCCAGGGGACAGGGACTAATGGGATTATAATAGGCAGGAGCATACGTCATTTACACCCCCCCCACTGTGTATGTTTACTTGAGTTCCTTGTGTTGGGAATTCAGATTAATTTAGTAAATTATCTGTCACTTAACCCCCCACTCCCCCTTCATCTCTCTGTTTTTCTTTCCTCCTCGCTCTCTCGTGCACTTTTTCTCTCTGTCTCTGTGTGTGTGTTTCTCTCTCAGGCTCAACTCACAGCGATGATACAGTAATCTCGTCTCCATACCACTACTAGGGCCATCGTCTCCCGCCAGGCCAAACTCCCTGCAATGCATCTCATCCATGAATGATCCTGGCTGCCCGATACCAGCCAATACTGAGTGACGATCCTCCATGATTCCATCCGCCATTCCAGATTAAAATGCAAACGCGGTTCCGCAGGCGGAACGTCATGTCTCCGGTACACTGGCGGTGTGTGTGATGGTCGGGTGGGGGTCTTTCTGAGAACACTACTTTAGTCTCATTCTGTTCAATTAACACTTTGTTAAAAGTAAATCTGTGTGTTTGTGTTGCAGAGCGACGCTGATTGTGTGGGTCTCATCTGCCATGATGACCTGCACAGAGGAGGGAGTGTTTCTCTCTCACACACTCTTTCTCTCCCTCTCCCTGAAGTGTATATAGGAGTGGCTGTGGAGGAAGCAGGCGTGTTGTGTGCAGGTGGTGCTCTTGCCAGAACCACTCTACTGGAGCTCCACTCGGGTCAAAGTACCCTGAGAACCATGTAGAACAGCCTAGAACTGGACAGAACCACCTAGAACTGGACCCAACCTCTCACAACTGCATATAGTTGGAAAGAACTGCCTAGACAGAACTACACCGAACCTGGAAGAACTACCCAGAACTGACGCGAACCGGTGAAGAACTGCCTGGCGTTGTAATGAACCTTGCAGAACTGCCTAGCGTTGTAATGAACCTTGCAGAACTGCCTAGCGTTGTAATGAACCTTGCAGAACTGCCTAGCGTTGTAATGAACCTTGCAGAACTGCCTAGCGTTGTAATGAACCTTGCAGAACTGCCTAGCGTTGTAATGAACCTTGCAGAACTGCCTAGCGTTGTAATGAACCTTGCAGAACTGCCTAGCGTTGTAATGAACCTTGCAGAACTGCCTAGCGTTGTAATGAACCTTGCAGAACTGCTTAGATACGGACATCACTTATTTGTATTTATTTTTATTTGACCTTTATTTAACTAGGCAAGTTCGTTAAGAACAAATTCTTATTTTCAATGACGGCCTAGGAACAGTGGGTTAACTGCCTGTTCTGAATCTAGAGCGCTGTGCTGAGAGAGACCTCTGTATTCCCCCAAATCCCAATAATCCAGTATCTTTTAATATTGTTTGTGTGATAGTGTATGAGTGAAATGTATGGATGTTTTTCCAAAGGTTTTACTTATAAGAATCGATTCAACGTGTTTATTTCAAGATGTTGTTTGTTTAGTCAAATAAGGGCATTTACATTTTTACATTGTATCCCATCTACGTCTTTGTTTTCCCCTAGTCATTGAATAAAATACTTGGTTGTTCTAATTGTAAAATGTATACTAAGTTGTATCATCTTTATTACTGTGTACTACTGTGAGGTTTCCACCACAAATATAAGGCTCTGCTGCCCCCTTTTGTTATTGTGGTACTGCAGTTATCCCCAGTCCGTCCCGTCTCCGTGGTTACACAGTGGCGGAAGTTATCGCAATCCACCTGTTGCACTTCGAACTAGAAAAATAGCTCGACAAATCGATATTTGACGTTCTTAAAAACTAAGTCAGTCGAAGCAACGGGAAAGTTCTAGAATTACTAACTACATTCTATCCGTGTCAACTTTAATGGACAAACTAAAGAAAGTTTTGAGTGGCCAAGATGGCAACAATGATGACGGCGACATATTGCAAGTAGGTACGTTTTCTAGCTAGCTAACGTTAGCTACTGTATGTAGTTAGCTAATATGTTGTTTACCCTAAATAATATCTAGCTATGTTTGGCTTTCTCGCTAAACCTTTTTCAACGCATGCTTTATCTACGTTACGAGTACAGTTGCTTAGCAATAACATAGTAACGTTTGCTAGAAACACTTGGCTAGCTAGGTGAATGATGTCCATGGTTTCTAGCTATGTTGTTTATAAATGGTGCGGTGTTGAAACAGGCGGCGAACCAAGCCTCCACCCTGGGCTGGGGCACGCGCATGAAGGGCTTTATCGCATGTTTCGTGCTCGGGGTCTTGTGTTCCATTCTGGTGAGTTGTCATCTCTCTCTCCCATCATTTCAGCATTGCTCTGACTGTCAATTATGTGTGTCGCTGTCAGTTGTGTTTCCCAAACCTCTCTCAGTAAGCCAGTACACATCGATATGTTTTTATTCCAGAAAGTATTGGGGGGGTTGATCTCGGAGAAATTCAAATCTGTGCATTGAGGTCTAGACACTAAGGGCAAGTTGATAGTGTCGACAGTAGAATAGGAGTAATTTGGGACCAATTGATAGTGTCTACAGTAGAATAGGGGCCGACGCTAAATTGTTCATCCTCTCACCTGGTGGCAGGGGACATGCTTGCTGTGGATTCCAAGGGTTGGTCTGATTCTGTTTGCCGTGCTGTACACACTCGGCAATGTTGCCTCTCTGTGCAGGTGAGTAGAGCGTTGTTGAGTGTTAGAGGGTGTATGTGTGGCTTATGTGGGCATTTACAAAACAGTTAGGCCTATTTTTAGATTTTAAGGTATCTCTGGGACCCTCCCCAGATCAAAGCTGACATTGTTCTTGTCCAGTTTAACACCTAAGGTGCACATGATACAGCAATCACATTTCTAGTGCAGTTACTACAATAATGTAAGTTTAGTCAAATAATGTGTGTATTCTTAGCACTATGTTCCTGATGGGACCCCTTAATCAGCTGAAGAGGATGTGTGCCAAAGAAAGAGCACTGGCCACAGCTATCATGCTGGTGAGACCACACAACACACACACACCCATGTTTGTTTTACTATCCTTGTGTGGACCAAAACATGTATTCCTTTCAAAATACTATTTTCCATAACCATAACTCCTAATTCTAACCCTAATTGTAACCCCTAAGCCTAAAATATATATTTTTCTTGTGGGGACCAACAAACTTTCCCTACGTGTCAAAATGTTCCTTGTTTTACTATGCTTGTGAGGACTTTTGGTCCCCACCAGGATAGTAAAACAACAAAAAAACTGTTTTTCTGTTCATTAATTACATGCTACTTGTCTCTCCTCACAGACCTGTCTGGTGCTAACTATGTGTTCTGCTTTCTGGGTGAGTATAACACACACATGATACATATCCTGCACCTGTTGTGTTATCAAATCCCTGCAGGCCTTTTTAGCTAGTCTGTTACTCATTTAAACTTTGTCTTACATTGTTCTACCTCAAAGTATATCTGAGTGCTTCTCTCTCTCTCTACAGTGGAAGAATAATGGTCTAGCCTTACTCTTCTGTATTCTACAGTTTCTAGCCTTCGCTTGGTGAGTGGCTCACACACACACGTGCTTGAGTAATCTCCTTCCTTTAGTGTGTGTTTGTGGTATTACATCCCTACAGTCTGCAGTCTGAGTGACACACACACACACCCAGAGTTGTTCTGTGCTGAGGGCTTTTTGGCAGGCAGCTCAATGCCAGGTCCTTATTTGTAACTGAAAACAGAGTAATTATGGCCATAGCTTTTAGCCTGGCTAATCACACACGACTAATGCAGCTAGCTTTGTTCTCTCAAGCACCTCCTTCACAAAGACAGGAGATTCATATACACACACACTCTCTCTCTCTCTCTCTCTCTCTCGCTCTCTCGCTCTCTCTTGCCCACATACATACACACACAGGAGTACACACAGATGTGCAATTAGTTTACATACATACATAAACACCATTAAAATAACTTCCACTGTAACACAACAAACACTCATGCATAAACTCTGTTTTCACAGACTCTGCCACTGACACACTTCAGATAAAGACCTTATACAGCCCTTTGCTGTGTGTGATGTATGACGCTGACTTATACTATACTACTGTGTTTCAGGTATGGCCTGTCCTACATTCCATTCGCAAGGTGAGTGTTGGTTTACAGTAACTGCCGGTCCACCTCTGTCTGTAGTCTTAACTGCCGGTCCACCTCTGTCTGTAGCCTTAACTGCCGGTCCACCTCTGTCTGTAGCCTTAACTGCCCGTCCACCTCTGTCTGTAGCCTTAACTGCCCGTCCACCTCTGTCTGTAGCCTTAACTGCCCGTCCACCTCTGTCTGTAGCCTTAACTGCCCGTCCACCTCTGTCTGTAGCCTTAACTGCCCGTCCACCTCTGTCTGTAGCCTTAACTGCCGGTCCACCTCTGTCTGTAGCCTTAACTGCCGGTCCACCTCTGTCTGTAGCCTTAACTGCCCGTCCACCTCTGTCTGTAGCCTTAACTGCCCGTCCACCTCTGTCTGTAGCCTTAACTGCCCGTCCACCTCTGTCTGTAGCCTTAACTGCCCGTCCACCTCTGTCTGTAGCCTTAAGCTCTATTCACAGTATTACATCATCCCTTCCCATTCAGTGATGGTTCAGTCCTAAAGCAAATTTTTGAAACTTGACTTTGGAGTGTTTATTCTTTTACTAATTATTATTGTTTGTTCACAGGGATGCCGTGATAAAGGCCTTCTCTGTCTGTCTGAAGTGAGGCTGCAAACCTCCCTTTCACTCTCCCTCTGAGGGGTTATGATGTGTGTGTGTTTGGGGGTTGGCTAAAGCCCTCAACTCTCTGGCAAACACACAGACGCCACACAGGTGTGCTGGAATGGTGCCCACTGAGTAAACACTCGTCAGCGAATGCTTTCCAGAGCAGAAGTGTACCTGAGGTATGATGTTGTGTAGAGGAATCTGTTTGTGAGGGATGCCTTATCTTATGTGTGTGTGGTGTGGTGTCTGTCCCTTTTAAGGTTGGTGTATATGTGAATTGTGTGTGTTTTTCTACACTGTGAGTCCAGCTCCTCTTAATTTACTGTGGGGGAAGGGTCAATGCACCACCTCTGTCATTTCTATATTTCTATAACTGTAAATCAAACCAGACCAAAACTATTCAGATCTATATTTAGGTGCCAACATGGTGTGTCTTCACTAGTTAGTTGTACTGTAGGTCTTTATTTACATGTGTTTACAATGGACAGCTGACTACTGATCATTTCACCGGCTCAGGTCTGGAAATCTGTACAGTCAGAGGACTTTTTGCACCTAATCCCAAGTGCACCAGGAGTCTGAATATAAGGGCCTGCTGTTAAACGTTCTTCTAGCTGGATAGATATACAGTTGAAGTTGGAAGTTTACATACACTTAAGTTGGAGTCATTAAGACTTGTTTTTCAACCTCTCCACAAATTTCTTGTTAACAAACTATAGTTTTGGCAAGTCGATTAGGACATCTACTTTGTGCATGACACAAGTCATTTTTCCAGCAATTGTTTATTTCACTTATTATTCACTGTGTCACAATTTCAGTGGGTCAGGCGTTTACATACACTAAGTTGACTGTACCTTTAAACAGCTTGGAAAATTCCAGAAAATTATGTCATGGCTTTAGAAGCTTCTGATAGGCTAATTGACATCATTTGTGTCAATTGGAGGTGTACCTGTGGATGTATTTCAATGCCTACCTACCTGCTTCTTTGCTTGACATCATGGGAAAATCAAATGAAATCAGACAAGACCTTAGAAAATACATTGTAGACCTCCACAAGTCTGGTTCATCCTTGGGAGCAATTTCCAAATGCCTGTAGGTACCTCCATCTGTACAAACAATAGTACGCAAGTATAAACACCATGGGACCACGCAGCCGTCATACCGCTCAGGAAGGAGATGCGTTCTGTCTCCTAGAGATGAATGTACTTTGGTGCGAAAAGTGCAAATCAATCCCAGAACAACAGCAAAGGACCTTGTGAAGATGCTGGAGGAAACGGGTACAAAAGTATCTACAGTAAAACAAGTCCTAAATCGACATAACCTGAAAGGCCACTCAGCAAGGACGAAGCCACTGCTCCAAAACCGTATAAAAAGCCAGACTACGGTTTGCAACTGCACATAGGGACAAAGACTGTACTTTTTGGAGAAATGTCCTCTGGTCTGATGAAACAAAAATAGAACTGTTTGGCCATAATGGCCATCGTTATGTTTGAGGGAAAGGGGGAGGCTTGCAAGCCGAAGAACACCATCCCAACCGTGAAGCACGGGGGTGGCAGCATGTTGTGGGGGTGCTTTGATGCTGGAGGGACTGGTGCACTTCACAAAATAGATGGCATCACGAGGGGGGAAAATTATGTGGCTATATTGAAGCAACATCTCAAGACATTAGTCAGGAAGTTAAAGCTTGGTTGCAAATGGACAATGACCTCAAGCATACTTCCAAAGTTGTGGCAAAATGGCTTAAGGACAACAAGTTAAGGTATTGGAGTGGTCATCACAAAGCCCTGACCTCAATCCCATAGAAAATTTGTGGGCAGACCTGTAAAAGCATGTGTGAGCAAGGAGGCCTTACAAACCTGACTCAGTTACACCAGCTCTGTCAGGAGGAATGGGCCAACATTCACCCAACTTAATGTGGGAAGCTTGTGGAAGGCTACCTGAAACGTTTGACCCAAGTTAAACAATTTAAAGGCAATGCTACCAAATACTAATTGAGTGTATGTAAACTTATGACAAACTGGGAATGTGATGAAAGAAAGAAATGCTGAAATAAATAATTCTCTCTACTATTATTCTGACATTTCACATTCTTAAAATAAAGTGGTGATACTAACTGACCTAAGACAGGGAATTTTTAGGATTGATTGTCAGGAATTGTGGAAAACTGAGTTTTTAAATGTATTCGGCTAAGGTGTATGTAAACTTCCAACATCAACTGTACATGCAGAAAAAAAGAAGGGAAGAACTGCTTCAAGTGCTCATGAATCTTTCACCTTTTATATAAAACGTCTGAGTTATTTTTATTTCAACTCTGTTTCCTGTAAACATGTCTAACTGCTGTTTTAACTGTCATGGTTAATAGTACCATAGACAATTTTGTGTTAGATTTTTTCCACAGGTATTTTGGCTTTCATTTCAGTTTTTTAAATAATTTCTGGGGGAATAGTTTTATGTTTTTGTTTCAATCATGTTTCCTGTAAACACTACTCTTTAACTGTTTCAATTCTTTCATGGTTAGTACTATAGCCGTTTTCTGGGGGGAATTAAAATATCAATGCTGGCTTCAGCATGCCCTAGTCACGACCATTAAAAAACCCTCTCACTGGGGCTGTGACTTTTACGTTAACTTGCAAAAAAGAAATGCCTTACTTCACATGATTTAAACCAGGGAATCACTGCTTTTTTAAATATGTATACTGTACTACTGTAACTCTCCTGAGTGACCTCTGTTTCATAAAACCCTCCCTATAGATGGTTGTTTCATCTGCATAAAAACATGTATGATGCTATTAAACACTTATTTTATAGAATAACATATGTTCTATATTCAGGATACATTGTTTTAGGACCATGGTTAGTTCGTCTACTTGTCTAATATGAGCGCAGGTAGTTACAGGTTTGGAAGAAATACTTTTTAAATCACGATTCTTTTTTTGTACCATCTGGAAATTGAACACTGTTTTAAAGTGTAACGATAATTTATGTATGACTATGAATCATGTGTTCTCTGTTTGTGTGGCACCATTTTACAACAGAAATAAACATTTTCAAACTATATTGTGGAGTGTTTTAATGTGCAAGAGTGAGAGTTGTACCACCTGTTTAGCCTTCCTTGGCTTTGTATTTTCTGATGGAGTCTCACCGGGGTCACTGCCACACACACACACAAACGCATTCCTTGTACAAAAGGTCTGAGGTGTGTATCGTGGGATTATGATTTGGTGCGTTTACCTGTGCTTTGCTTCCCACCTTTTGATATTTGCCTCGCGCTCAGTTAATGACGCTCCTTTATGCGTTTTAAATCAGTAAAGCCCCTAATCTCCGCTCGCCTGCCCGCCGCTGATTAAAAAAATATCTCTCCAAACACACACCGCTGCAGCTGCGAGCTCACAAGGCCGTTCGGTCACACCGCCAGCTCGCGGGGATCGGGTGTCGCTATAGGAGCCCTTCTGGACACTGACGGTTCCGTGTGCTCTCTGTGTGTGCTCTCTGTGTGACACGGAGCTTCCACTGTGCACAAACTAGTTGAAGCAACACCAGTTCGAGCTTCGTTCTACCTGAAAAAGATGATTCAGAGATAATTGGCTTTAAAGTTCCGAACCCTCATTGGTTTGCATGGTGTCAGAAATATATAGTATTATTTTGAATTTAACATGTCATTGGGGTATTTAGACTACTGTATAGGTAGAGACCATTGAACCGAACAAGGCAATGTCAACTACATGTTGAAAAAAAATGCAGATACAACCGTATAGTACCAAACTAGATGTTTTTAGACAACACACAGTAGGCTACATTAGTGTAGTCCAAATGGACAGGTCTCTGAGCCCAGTAGGTCGTCAGACCAAGAGTGGAGGGAAATGTTCTGGGAAGCATTTGACGTTTTCAGTCGTTCATACTTTAACAACA
This sequence comes from Oncorhynchus kisutch, assembly GCF_002021735.2. Taxonomy (NCBI): domain Eukaryota; kingdom Metazoa; phylum Chordata; class Actinopteri; order Salmoniformes; family Salmonidae; genus Oncorhynchus; species Oncorhynchus kisutch. Next base: position 98,153 of record NW_022261982.1, on the reverse strand, counting down.
TAGTTTCCGTTTTATATACTTAAGAGCAGGAACTTGAATTATTATCCGAAAAAATAGCCGTACGAAATGACCTAGACTATATTTAATTTTCTTCAGAAGCTTTTCTGTCGTTTTGGAAGAGAGGGAGGCTTGTTCAATCCGTGCGCTAAAAGCATCTGATTCCACTCCTTGCCAAGAGCACCGGTAGTTAGACCATTAACCGTAGTCACCGATAATGATTTATATAATAAGGCTACAGGCCCACGACAGCACTGTTTGCCTTTTTGTGGAATTGTGATCATTTCGAACGGAAAAGCCAGTCAACTTGTCTTCTGGCCCCCTCCGGCATGGTCCTTCGCTGTCCATGGTGTTGAAAGTGTGCTCCTGAAAAGTCATGGTGACAAGTGGTAAAATAGGCGTACGGAATTTCAATGCAAGTTGAGAGAGAGAGAGACTGGTATTATGGCCTGAAGACTTAAAGGGGCTATCCTTAGCCAAGTTGAAACCATAACAAAGCCACATCCTGCCTCTGTTTTGGTAAAAAGCTGAGGGATGTGCCTGGGAAATATAACCACTCTCAAATTCATAGACCAAACTATGGATGCAAGGACTGATCATCCAATATATACAAATAGTAGTTTTAAGCATGGTTTCAGGCTATAGGCTACAGTGTTTGTTTACATTTACAATGTTTACAAGCTTAAAGTTTGGGTTATGTTGAGGTTTTACAGTTGAACTAAGCTTATGAGGCATTTACACGTTATGTTCTTCAAGAATCAATGGGGTATGTAACATTCACTATCAGTCCAAAATTAGATGTAGCAACTGCAGATTGACCCTTTAAGGTCTAGGCTAACTCATCAAAGAAACTCTCTCTCCCTCCCTCTTCCTCTCTCTCACTCCCTCTTCCTCTCTCTTGCTCTTTCTCTCTCCCTCTGACAAATGACGCTCTGTAAATGGTAAATTAGTGAGAGTTGATCACATGACCGTCCGGCCGAACCTGTCTTGTGCTCCGCACCAGTGTCGCATTGATTCTCAACTGCAGTTCATAATCCTCATGGCTAAAACACCCACATGGGAATTCATTTGTTTTGTTTCAATTTAACCGAATCTAACGACGTTTTTTCCCCATCACCTGCTGAGTGAGATATTTGTGAGTAAGATATTTGTTTTACCTAATTTTAAACTTTCTTTGGAGAAAATATCAGCCTTTAACCTCGTTGGGGTCCCCAAATGAAGGTTGAGGGTTTAGCTGAAGGCAGGGCTGGGGGTAACCCCTGCCCTGGTCCTGCCAGCCAGTGCTGTATCTCGCGACTGCTAAGCGTGGTGGAGAGCGAATTGCAAGCGGGGCGCGAGAAGGGGGACCCCACGGAGAAGCAGCTGAAGGTGACGCTCGAGGAAGCGGAACTGTGGCGGAAGTTTAAGGAAGTCACCAATGAGATGATAGTCACCAAGAGCGGCAGGTGAGCTTGAGTTAATTATAATTTTGTACCTTTATTTAACTAGGCAAGTCAGTTAAGAACAATTGAAATTCTCAATGACGGCCTACACCAAACCCGGACGACGCTGGGCCAATTGTGCGCCGCCCGGCTCCCAATCATGGCCGGTTGTGATACAGCCTGGATTCGAACTAGGGTGTCTGTAGTGAAGCCTCCAGCACTGTAATACAGTGCCCTAGACCGCTGTGCCACTAGGGAGCCCCGGATAGTGAGATAGACGAGCATTTCTTAATAGTAAAATATATTTTATTGATCCTCAACCGCAAGAGGACATTTATTGGGGAGAGGAGATTCGCAGACAAACATACAGACAATACCAAATGCAAGTTTCAAGAGTTTGGTCATTTGATCACCCATTATATGTATCCACCCATCGCTAAATTAATTTTATGAACACATGCAGCAGAATTCAAACCTATATTTCTCTGTCACACATATCACTCTAAAACGTCTAACACTTATGTTATATTAGAGGGCTTTGAATCAATTACCCAATTAAGAGACCATTCGATTTCAATTGATAATTCCATTTTCAATTACGCACTTCTTCCAAAACGCATCTTGATCGAATCTTTTAGTTCAGCCCTTTTTTCAACTTCAGCTTTCTATTCCTATATAATCATTACGATTTCATAAGAATTAGATCCAAGCGACAACTATTAATTACATAGGCCTATCTGTAATTTAAGACCAAGTCTATTGAATAATATTAGTTATTTAGGAATAGGCATAATATTTATTTCTTATACTTATTAGAGCTGAAAAGTGTAATAGCCTATATTTTTTATAAAAGGGTAGCGTAATGCATTTTAAAAACCAGAAATATTAAGTTTGAGAAAGTTCAGGCCAAATATTGTAAGCCAGAAAATATTTTAAGACAAGGGCATTCATAAAAATGTGTTTTGAAAATATCAGTGACATATTCCTTTATCATGATCCCATGATCCCATGATCCCATGATAAAGGAATATACGCCCAAGGCTTATGCACAGTTGGCAGAGTTATTCAAATTGATTGTGTTTAATTGTATAGTCTCGTGTCTTTCATGTCATTAATTCATATTTGATATGTTTATAGTCTATTTGATTCGTCTACAAAACATTCGTTTAGAACACTTTGTTCCAAAAATCCGACTTCAAACCTCGACAAGCTGGTTATTACTGGCGACATTTATCGTCACATTCTTAAATTAAGAAAACATGTTCGTTTAAAAAAAATCTGCGTTCTAAACCTAGTATTGCCCGTAGTGTATCGAACGGTTTAATAGATTTCTCTGGCGCATGGCCACTTTTGTGCTGACCCTCTCATGCTCTGAGGGGCGGCTTGACCGGTCCAGCGCGCGTTGTAGTGGCAGGTCAGCTCACCTGGTGGGTGTCTGTCCATTTACACGTTGGCCACTTCAGAACGTTTTTATTTGGGGAAAACAAAAATTAATTTAATAAAAGTAAAAAGAGTCAGGAAAAAAGTGAGTTTAGAGTTGGTGTGTGTGTGTGTGTGTGTGTGTGTGTGTGTGTGTGTGTGTGTGTGTGTGTGTGTGGGTGTGGGTGTGTGTGTGTGCATACTGCGTGCCTGTGTACATGTATTAATCTGTGCGTTCCTACTGTGGTGTTCCAGGAGGATGTTTCCGGTGCTGAAAGTGAGTGTATCGGGTCTGGACCCCAACGCCATGTACTCCTTCCTGCTGGACTTCCAGCCAGCTGACAGCCACCGCTGGAAGTATGTTAACGGGGAGTGGGTTACAGCCGGTAAACCGGAGCCTGCCGGTAATGGTTGTGTGTACATCCATCCCGACTCACCCAACTTCGGAGCCCACTGGATGAAGGCACCTGTCTCCTTCAGCAAGGTCAAACTCACCAACAAACTCAACGGAGGTGGACAGGTAGAGCATACACACACACACAGTCAGTCTATAGACTCTAGCTTAGTTTCTGGGCCAAAACTCACCAGTACATCCCCAGCTGCACTAGATACCTCACTAACTTCATGATGTTGCATTTGATTTATTTCATATTTCTTCAGGCAAATTCTAAAGTTCTACTAAAATAAAATATATAAATAGACAGAAAAATAATG